>NW_013562803.1:0-13258 GCF_000968595.1 Rasamsonia emersonii CBS 393.64 | reverse complement strand
CACGCAAAAAGGATCCTTGCAACGCCCAAGAAAGCGACTACGGGAGAGTCGCACCCAGACAGAGAAGCTCATCCCAGCACGCTCGCCGTCTCAGGAGAATCCAGAGACGACGGAAAACCCAGCATCCGATCCTTCTGGTCCTTCGCCCAATGGCCGTTGTTCGTGTGATAAAGGATCATCTCCCTCTGGCAGGGAGCGAGCCAGTCCAAAAGCCACCACCGAAACGGACGAATGGAGTACAAGACGTCGCGATTCCCAGCTCAACATCCATGACCTCTCCTTCATCTTACACCCCTCTCACGAAGCCTCGACGCCCGAGAAGGAACAAAACGCTCCCCCTAGTAGAGGCGTCATCGACCAAGAGCCCGTTCTCATTGCAAGGGCTTGCTCCGCGTTGGGAGTGACCCAGGAGATTTTGAAACAAATGTGAATGGACCCGTCCCAAAACAGTTTCGACCTGACTGACCGGTTGGCAGGGTGAAGATATATTTTGACAACATGGTGGCCATCAATTTGTTTCACGAGCCCAGCTTTCGCGAAAAGGTCAATGGCATCGCGTCGACGGCACAAGTGCATGCCTTGCTGGCGGCATTGCTCGCATACGCCGCCCGATTCTACCCAGCGGAAAACAGCGACGGTACCGATCACGCCTTTGGAGACACGGCGGAAACGCATCTTCAAGCCGGGTACTTTTTGAATCTCGCCTTCAGCAACATTGATGACGCTCTGAAAGAATGTGGCGACGAAGGACCCCCGTTATGCGTCCTCCAAGCACTCATCGTCGCCACCCATTGCCAGCTCACGCAGGGCGTCCGCGGGAAGGCGTGGAGGTCGTTGGGAACATGCATCCGACTGGCGTACGAGCTGAATCTTCATCTCGTCGACGCCGGCAGCGGGAAGGATCTTCGAGACGTCGATGTGCAACAATGGTGTGATGATGAGGAGAAGCGTCGTGCCTGGTGGGCCATCTGGGAGATGGATGTGTTTGCTAGCACCATCCGACGGACGCCTCCGGCCGTGGACTGGTCGCAGATGGAGACCTTGCTTCCCGTCGAGGATCAAGACTGGTTTCAAAACAAGCCGCGGCCCAGTTGTTTTATGGAGCGAGATCCGATCTACCGGTGGAAAGCCCTCCAGGAATGCGGCAACCAGTCTCCGAAGGCATGGTTTCTGGTGGTCAATTCTCTCATGAAGGAGGCCCAAGTCATTTCCAGCCCGCGAAGTGTCCCTTACCGATATCCGCCAGACGAGAATCAGCCGCCCTGTGCGGCCAACCGGCGTCCGAAGCAAGCGAGGGACAGGGTCGAGGAAGCGACCCAGAAGCTGGAGACGCTGGCAAACTCGGTGCATTGCTTTACGCTAGCATTACCAGCACACCTGCAGTATCGCAACCAATACCTCAGTTTTGACGCCAGGGCTCCTGGTCAGATGCTGTCGCTTCGACAGCTTCACTGCTCCATTTACAACATCTACGTCATGACCCAACTAGCCAAGCTGATGATCTACCGGTATGACGTCTTTGGAGGCCGCAGTCCAACTGCCCGGCGGACACATGATTCCCTCAGCGCCGCAACGGCGAAAGCAAGCCCGGTCCCCCGGTCGAGCTCGGCGTCGAATGGGTATGATGCGGAGAACCTGGTACTGGCGCAGTACTTTGAAGCAGCGGACAACATTCTCACCATTATCAACCGGAGCAGTGATGGCCACATTCGGTATATCAACCCTTTCCTGTCCAGCACGATCTGGCTCGCATCCGCCGTCCAGTTGCTCCGGAAGGAATTCAGCCGGGATGAGATCAGCCGGACACTGATCAAGTCCAAATTTGAAGTCCTCTATATGACATACAAACGATGTGTCTCCTTCTGGGACATCCACACGGCTCTGCAGCAGAACCTGGAAGCACTGGAGACAAAATTGGAGGGCTTCCGGAACCCCGACCACGGCAGTCAGGAACAGCCGTCCGACAGTAGTGTTAAAATCAAGGGTCGACATGCCGGAGAGGATTCTCAGGCGCGATACGAACCATCGTATCTCCAGATGAATGGCGATCAGATGGATACCGGGACTGATATCGTCCACGGTGAGTCTTCCGAACAGACCGGATCCACTAACGTTAGGTACACTAACCCGTCTTTTGTGTCCATTCAAAAAGAAGCCAGCGTCACCGACGAAGCCAACTGTGGATACAGCAGTTCGGACGGCCCGCCGCCTCCTCCTCCTCCTCCTGCTGCTCTCCAGACGCCTCCGCCCAGCGTCAGCGACGATGGACCCCAGCCCCAAGGCAGGACTTCACACCAGCAGCCTCTCTCTGGTGCATTACAGAAGCCACCGCATGGGTCGCCGCCTGTCCAGAATTTCCCATCGGGGACACCAAACATGTCAATGCTCGACTATATGCATCTGCCCTCGCAAGTCGACAGGCAACCAACCCCGACGGGAGATAACAACACCAACAAACACAACCGTCCCAGTCCCGGGACCACACTGATCGATCCGTTATTTCTTCTGGATCCCACACCCCAGCCTCCTCGGGGGTTGTCGTTGTCGACTGATGGCGTTAATAGCACTTCCGACTTTGGACAACATCCCGATTGGCGGAACATCGAGCTGCCGAGTGATATTCATGACTTGCTGTCGGGGTTTTCCACCTATTGAGAATTTCTTTCACATGGTAAGAATTAATCATGTCTTGGTTCGGAGCAAGAGTGAATGAATCGGATGTATGTAATGAACTCGCCAGCAATGTAATGTAATGCAGCCGTTTCAAAGGAAAACCTTCGTTCTCTCTCTCTCTCTCTTCTTTTTCCTTTCCCTCTTTTTGTTTTTCTGTCTTTTATACATCAAATCACACAATGAAAATGGGCATAACTTCGATGATAAGATGCTTGTGCAGAAGAAAAAAAAAAGAATGAAGCGGAAGCAGCGGGGTTCATCATGATGCTCACCGAAGGAACTGACTAATCAGATTGACTGACAGTGATGAAATGCTACATCTATCTCCATTTTCTTTTTTTTTGTAAACGTGGAATACAAAACTCTGAACGAGAAAACAATGTTGAGCTAATGCACTCAGCTAAACCCTTTTCATTTATTTTATTTTAGTTTCATTTTTTTTTAAAGGAGACTCCTATCGGACATCAGGACTCATGTGTGCTGAACCACGGTTATTTACCAATACTGTCAGATAAATGCAGGCTGCTCTCTGATGTGAGATAATTGTCAGAGAGCATACAAACGGACTCCCGGCGCCCCGATGTGGTTGAGACTTCACCAGCAACTGCGTGTGATTCGACCAGGTTCATTCGAGACATCCCGGTATTGCAGTGTGGCTTGATAGGATTGCGGCAAGGCTTTGCGGGAACCTTAGCGGAAATGCATGGGTTTGCGGGACCGTCGACTTATATTGCGGTCAATAGAAATCACGCATTCATGGCGTTCGGAGTCGCCGCGCGGCAAATTTCTGTTGGTCGGCAGGCTTACGAGCAATATACTGTTGTGATCAGCAAACCTTCATGAACTATCCTAAGGCTCACCGGTCCTCTACTTCTAGGCACTCCTCAGGTCGTTTGGAGGCCGCCCTGTCGTCAGCAAGAAACATTTCGCGGGATTAAGTGATGCCATCAATTGGATAGCAAGGAACATTCCTTATACTATCTTTCTCTTAATATGCCCCTCTCTTATAGCTATTTACTTTAGTATAAGTAAGTCTATCTACCTTTGTCTTTGGCATTTTAGAAAATTTTAACCACTAATCTACAGCAGGAAAAAAAAAATAAGTAAAGAGAAAAGAAAAAATAAGAAAAAAATAAAAAAAATCTATAAAGATAGGCATAGAAATATAGAAAGATTTCTATAGGATTATTAACAGGTATAGAAAGGGAGGAAAGGGAGAGGAAACAAAAGGCTCAAAAGAATAGAGGAGAAATAGGGTCATAGGATATAATTTTTCCTATTATCCTTTTCTCTGGGGTTAGCAGGGGATAGTATACTACTACCTCTATTAACTAATCTCTTCTCTGCATGGTTCCTGGGTTAGATGTTGCTAAACAGCCAGTGCAAGTATAAGGGAAGGATAGGTGAAGATGGGGTGAGTATAAATAAGCTTAGGAAAGCAAATCACCTTAACTGGGTGAGTTGATCACCTGACTCACCCAGCTCACCCACTTAAAGCAGCGATGTCCGAGTGAGGAAGGAAAGAGCTGCTTGCAGATTTTTATATGATATTTTGACCTACCTAGATGGATATAAATGAATAATTACCCAATCCGGTATGTACCACACTTATGTACTGTGCATACATATGTATGAGAAATAGGCGAATTAATTCCCTGTGCATATGCATACGCACATGCCCATGGCTCTGCAGATCTTTTAAAAACATTGTTAATAATAAGAACAGTAAGGTCGATAACATAAGTCCAGTCATTTATATTATATTATTATTGATTTCCAACTCACCGCTGGAGGAGCTCCTTTTTTATTTTTACTTCCTCTCTCTTTTCAAGGGAAAAGTCATTACTTCTGAATACATATTATCATAGGTTATGATGATGATTGATTGTTTCTTCAGTGTGTAAGAGATTTGATTGAGTTGTGTGTGTATAATGCAAACCTAACTAATTATTAATCCTGTGCATAATGACAATGCCATAATGCAAACATGTCATCGCGTAAGTGTCTATCTACCTAGCATAACTAATAATATATATATACAATCTGCAGACTTATCTCTGTCTAATTCCAACCTATGTGATAAACTAGCTAACTGACTTCCTGACTAATTAATCAAGTACTCTACTCAACCCTAACCAGAACAAAAAAGCGAATCCAATCCCCCTCCTGAACATCATCGATCGCGGGACGACTATCAAAAAAAAACGCTTCGTGATCATGAGGTGTTGGCGGGGGTGTTCTGGCCATCCACTTCTACTTCTAATACCACTGTGAAAGTATTAGATACGACATCTACGACGACTACTTTTTCTGTCCAGCAGCAAAATTTCTTCTTCAAAGCAGCATTCACCAACGAGGACGACCACAGCGACGGAGTGACCTACTCCGAGGAGTTGCCGTTGGGATTCAAGATCGTTATTAGATGGAGGGTTGTTGTGTGTGACAACAACAATAGTAATAACGACAGCGACGAGGTCAGTAGTAGACAGGGGCTTCTCGTAGAAGAAGAATCCTCCGTCGTTGCGCCGAAGCCTGTTTCGCGGTTTCTACACTTCAAGAATGATGGGGATGGGGAGATGAATCCGAAGACGAGGGTGTTGGTGAGGGCTTTGACGAGTGGGGATTTTTCTTCTTCTCTGGGATAAAATGGTACTTGTACTGGCGATGATTATTTTTATTATGATTATTGCTCTGAGGAAGCGAAATTCAAGAGCGAGTAATTATGGCTGATATAATATGTGGTGAAATAATGATGAATGAATGAATAAGGAGGAATGACTGGCCAAATGCCATCCATCAACTCGCAAGGAAAGTCAAGGCAAGGCAAGGCAAGACAAGACAGGCAGAATTCCATATTACCTACATACCCTGCGTTACCAAATTTCTGATCATCGAATCGATGTCAATGATTATTGATTAGCGACTTTCACTGGATGATAGCTTTTTCCATGGCAGTAATAAGAATATCATTTCCAGGGCAGCAGCCATACAAAAAAAAAAACTCGCACTTGCTAGGTTACGTTACTTCAGTCCAGTAAACTATTATAATTGTTATTACTATTACTGGTCATTACCACTGGTCATAGAAACGGGTGTTAATTAAGAAAAACAACCCCATGGGAAGAATGGTTAAATACATGGTACAGTAAAGACCCAGTAGGAAATAACTCAAATAATCCAATCTAGGTGCATGCCTCCTAATTGTCATCTATTAGATGGTCTTGCCAAGATCTTTCTTTTTGTTCTTAATTTTTTTCTTTTTTTTTGCTTAGCTTAGGATATAAAGTACTATACTGTACTGTACCTAGTATTCACAGTGTACAGCACATACCTGTCTAGGAAGAAATCCGGTCCCCTGCCGGTGTTTTCCAATCGCATGGGAACTTGAGTCCAGGGTCTATATATACTATATTGTACTATACTATATTGTATAGTAGGAGAGAAATTCATTCCCAACTATCTGTGCAGAAAGGTTCGAATTGCAAGGAGCAAGTGAGTAAGTACAGATCAGAGCGAACTAAGGGAATGCATATCCCAACCGGGTAACCATGCAGGCAGTGTACGACTTAGATATACCTGTAGGTATGTAACTATATAAAGATGAAGCCATGTGTAGTTAACCACATTATGTATGTGCAATTATGGACTCTGCTAGTTCGGGATGAGTAAGTACTAGGTTCTAACTCTGTATCTGCCTGACTAGTACTGCTTTCATTCCTTTTTTTTTTCTTCAAGGCAGGGAAAAAAAGAAGAAGAAGACGAAAGAGAAGGAGAGAAACAAAATTCAGGAATTTTGGAGTTGAGGAGGATGAAAACGATTTATGTAGCAACTAAATAGAGATACCATTGACTAGACTGACATGCGAAGATTAATGGAGGAACCATGAAGGATGCTCCAACTATGTACTGTACATACATACTATACATGACACGGATGATACTTACACGTGATGACTATGGATTGGATTAACCACGTGATCTGGCAATGGACTATCCAGACTCCACATCTGTTAATGTACAGTACAACCTTGTACCGCGACAATTCTATCTAGACCTGCTAAGCTTGATATATAGAATTTATGCTAGTAGTTCAGGCTAGGTTCCAAGTTATCTCATGAGACAGACAGTACTCGAATTTAACTATATCCAATAAACATGTCCAGTGTATATCTTCCAGAAAATCACGAGTCAAGATGAGAGAAGTGATATTTTTATATATACAGATTTTATGCACCTATTCTAATACCCCAATCCAGGCTGATTATGTGGAATCTAGATGCATGTCAGTTATTTATTTACTCTGGTAAAGACCTATCTCTACTGGCGTTGACAATCCACGTGACGATTGTGACGGTTCACAACGTGCTGACGAGTAGCATTATTCTACCTACCTAGTTACTAACTCAGGCATGGCTGCAGGTACGACTGTACATACAGTACATACCAAGAGAAGATGTCTCAGAATATACCCCGTAGAGATTAAGTCTAAGACAGATTAAATCTAAGACATGGACGGATACTACCTAGCTAACTAACTAGGTAAAATTTTTTTCTTTTTTTGTACTTGTTGTTGTTGTTGTCTCAAACTTTGAAGAGGATAAAAATTCTGACTATGCATATGCCTAGAGAAAAATTCTCGTGCCAAGGTAGTTAGTTGACTGACCAGGTCAATTTTGAGTATGTACAGCACAGGCACAGCCAGCACAGTGGAGACAGTACACTAAGTACATGAGGCTGAGTAACTGATGGAGCATGCCTTCGTCATGAAATAAAAGTCATAAATACTCCATATGGATTATGCACGAGTTTTGCATTATCATTGGCTAGACTGATTCTTACCGACCAGTGGATTCTTGCTACTATTCTAAGTATTCTTACTATTATGAATATGAAACATGACAGGAGCCGCAAGCTGCAGTCTCCAGTCTGGTCTGGATGTTGATCATGGTTACTGTGGTAGGAAATACGGTGAGGGTTGTCCCACTGTGGCATTGACAGTATGGAGTATTTACTGGGAGAGCTAAAAATAAACAAATAAATAAAACATGATATCACTGTAAGTCGACAGAGAGCCAAAAAATAATAATAATAAAAAAAAGAAACTAGATAGACAATAAAAAAATACAACGATCAGTAGTAGATGGTCAATATTTTGGTGTCTGATATAATGCATCTAGCCATCTCTATATATAGTAGACGTCGAGTCTTTATCTACCCTGGGTAATTTTATTAATCGATAGCTGATAGGCCAGTCCTCTGCCGCTGCCTTGGCGTGCCACACATGTCATCGACTTAGTCATTGTACTCTCGTATTGCATGAACTCTCAACAGCGCGCATAATTACTAATTCCACGTGAATAAGATTACAGTGAGACTAGCAGATACTTAGTAGGTGCTAGATAGATGGCTAGAAGGTTAGATAGGGTGCTGTGCTGTTCAATTCCGAGAATTACTGTAGGTAGGATGCAAGAGAAAGTTGATCGTAGGCACATGCGAGAAAGACGCATACAGACTCGTCGTCTGACGCTGACGAAGGCCTTTGACGTATACAAATATATAAATCAATCAATTAGAATATCAATGAATAAATATCAATTCATAAACGTATACCACGTTTACCCCATAAAGAAAATTAAGAAATCGGAGTTCCTGGCGTGGCCGCCGCGCCGTGGCGTGCAGCGACCCACGGGATTGGTCGGGGCGGGTCTGGACTCATTCGGGCTGGATTCTGTGCTGTTCGATCATATCCATGCTTCTTTTTTGGCCCGCCGGCAGGCCGGCATGGCGGCACCCTAGGAATAGTCTAGACGCGGACAGCGTGGCTTGGCATAGACATAAAAGAAAAAAAAAGAAGAAGAAGAAAAAAAAAAATTCCATCTCTACGGAGTACTCCGTATACATGGATACTCTGTACTCGTAGTCTTGGCAGGTTGAAACTGCCGAGGATAATTACTGCCGTGCCGTAATCCTATCCTACCTCCCTAGGTTACTCCCTCGGGTTATAAAAACAACCTTGCAATGTCACCCTGCCAGTCGCTGATCGCTAGCGCCTTGGCCACGGGCTTTTGTCTCACCCAGCCAGCACTTAACCACCCGTTCCATCGCCTTACAGCCAAGGGGCTGACTTCGCTGCAGTTCCACGAATGACGTGGTCGCTGGCCATTGCTGCGGGCCCCACCTGCAAGGCCAACCACGGAGCCCGGCAAGATAACCCAGGGGCAGATCACCAGCCAATCAGCGCCCCCGATAGCGCTGACACGCCGGCCAATCAGTGCCCGCGCTAGCCAGCAAACCGCCAGCCGAGAGATAAGCAGGCGGGTCGCGGCTTCCCCATCGATGCACCGTGGCTTCCTCGCTTGCCTCGCAGCCCTACGCGTTTGTTACGCTCGCCGTACCGTAATACTCGTACGCCCTCCGTCCTCATCAGCGCGTATACAACGACATCACAGAATCAGCTCGACGTCGCGCCAAATCCTACCGATCGTCTGGCTCGCGTACGGTGCACTGCCGCCGGGATGCCATTCCGGTCCTTCCGTCGAGGCTGAAGAGCTGCAGGGCTGTCACCTCACCCCTGCTATCGATGATGCTGATCTGCTGTTGATGGGCTGCGCCTCGCACAGAAACACCACTCGACATTGCTCTCGATTCTCCTTGCGCTGATTCCAGGTTGGACCGTCTATCACCACAGATCGGTGGATAGGATGCGAGGGCCGTCGATTGATATGTAGATCCAGGCATATCCGATGACGCAGCAGTGCTGTACCACACGTCCTTTTGTCGAGCAGTGCTGTCAGTTCAACATGTCAACACATCGTCCATCCCATGCGAACTGAAAAAAGTCCGATCCAATCACGGGTTGGGCTTATCAACTGTCATGCAAGGAGTATCAGCTTAGTGAGCCCATCACGGCCGCACGCGCGTCAAGAGGGAAGAGATAAGCAAAGGGATCATCAGAATAATATCGACGACGGGCAGGCAGCAAGGAAACGACCTAGGGCTATATATATATAGGATGTCCCTGACTGCCCCTCCTAACCTTAGATCCATGAGTCACTGGAAATCGGCTCCTGGACCGAATCCAGCAGAATGGATTTGCCCTCGTGACTTCGTCTCTCCATCGTACCTGCAATGAAGGTCATTGGAATCGATATTCCATAGGATACCGATTTTCCGAGAGGTACAGCCGGAAGAGCCACACCTGCGCCTCGTCTGATATAGTTCGACTGCCGCGGATAAGTCAGCAGTATCTGTATCTGTATCACCTCAGCAAACAGCCCTTTGTCAGCCAGCTGACAACTCAAGTCAGCGATACTTATTCTCAGCAATGCTTATTCTCCCGTGATACTCCGTACTCTGCACTGTCTCTGAATAAACCGTAGAGTACTAGATATTGAGATCGACCTCAACCTGGCGTATTTTCAAATGATACGTTTCACATCTCGCCTATGACAAATTGTCCTGCTGTGTCATGCAGCGTTTTGCTCGCCCGGCCGTTCCGGGCTGGCAACCGGCGGGTGGCGGCTGCTTACGCCATCGCCCATTGGCCGGCCCCTTTTGCAACCTGGATACTTCTCTTCAGATCCCTTGTCTGGTCACTTTTTTTTTCTTACGCTCCCCGTTGTCCTGCTTACTAGCGGCCTGTAAAGCCCTTGTAAGCCCTTGACAGCGGCTCCACTGGCTGCAAATATAGCACTGCGCTAACCCAATCGCCCTCGCTTGGCTTTCCCTGCCTCGTCCCCTCCCACCCCCAGCTTCCCAATCGCAAGGTCGTTTTCGATGCAGATGGATGCCCTTCGATGGAGGCTGGGACTTGGCCCCCCCTTTTGGTTTTGGGCCATGGAACTGGACGACACTCTGTGCCCTGCCAAAGGGGGCGACTAACCGGCTCCCGTCTCCAGTCTCCAGTCTCCAGACTGCTCTGAGAACGAAGGACAGATCCGACTGAAGCAGCCCTCGCGCTTTTCCCGCCTGGGTTGAGTCCCAAGTAGGTACCTGAACTGTCCCTTCGTATCAAGGTTCTCGGTGCTTGGCCCAGAGCTCGTCTGATCAATGGCCTTTTTTTCCTGCCGGCCCTGATTTCTTTCTTGACGGCATCCCGTTTCGCTTTCCCTCTCCACAACTCACCTCCTCTAACTTACCCTCTTCTCTCCTCTGCTCTTCCTATTATTCTCCCAAAGGGGACGAGAAAAAAGATAAAAAAAGAAGAAGAAGAAGAAGAAGGAGAAGGAGAAGAGATACCCTTCCCTCTCGTTTCCTCCACGCTCGTTGACACTTATCTTCCGCGCTCGTTGTCCCGCGTTCTTGGTGTTTTTTTTCCCTTGGTGTCCTATCTGTCGTTATCAGCACCCGGCCGGCGTCCTAACGAAAAGGCATTCTACGACTTTTTTTTTTTGTCACAAGCACCCTCTTAATCGACTCCCTAATACCCTCTAATCTACAGCACATGTTGTGTACATAGCTCGCTCGTTTTTTGCAGTGGCCGCTCACGATGAAGTGGGGGGTGGCAGGTGTCTTGCTGGCTCTCTTCGCGGCGACGTCGACAGCCTGGCCTTACGACAAGGACCTCACCAGCTATAATCTGAACCAGAATGAGACGGCGACCGATCCTCTCGACTACTGGGGGGAATGGCCCAACCACACCTACTTTCCGTCCCCGGACAACTGGCGCTTTCCCATCTACACCCTCTTCCTCGATCGCTTCGTCAATGGCGATCCCACAAACGACAACATCAACGGCACCGTCTGGGAGCATGATATCTCCTCGAATCAGATGCGCCATGGCGGTGACATCGTTGGGTTAGTCGACACGTTGGACTACCTCCAGGGCATGGGCTTCAAGGTATGTCGTGTCACGTGGATTGGCAGACGACGGTGTCGGTTTGAATCGAGCTGATAAGGTGAAAAAAAAAGGGCATCTATCTGGCAGGAACGATCCTGATGAACCAACCCTGGGGTTTCGATGGATACTCGGCCCTCGATACCACTCTTCTGGACCAGCATTATGGTGATATCGAGACGTGGAGATGGGCCATCACGGAGATCCACAACCGTGGTATGTACGTGATCTTTGACAACACGCTCGCAACGTAAGTCCCCTCCTTCTCCTTCTCTCTGATAGCGCCTTCTCTCATGTTTTTTTTTCTGTCGGTATGCAGGCTGGGTGACTTGATCGGCTTCGAGGGCCACATGAACGACACGGCTCCGTTTACGACCAAGGAGTATAAGGTGCAGTGGAAGTCGGATCGTCAATATGTCGATTTCCGTTTCGGCAATACGTACAACGATACTTGTGATTACCCTCGCTTCTGGAATGAGACGGGTTATCCGGTGGAAAGCTACGTCTACCAAGAGCTGGTCGGATGCTACGACAGTGAGTTTGATCAGTATGGTGACATCGAAGCCTTCGGTGTGTTCCCCGACTGGCAGCGTGAGCTGGCCAAGTTCGCGTCCGTGCAAGATCGTCTGCGTGAATGGGTTCCCTCGGTGCGTGCGAAGCTGATCCGCCACTCGTGCATGATCATCGCGTCCCTCGACATCGATGGCTTTCGCTATGACAAGGCCACCCAAGCCACGGTCGATGCCCTGGGCGACATGTCCGGGGCGTATCGCGAATGTGCTCGGAGATACGGCAAAGAGAATTTCTTCCTGCCCGGTGAAATCACCGGCGGTGACAACTTCGGTTCCATCTTCCTGGGTCGTGGCCGACAGCCCAACATGTTGCCCAAAACGATCCAAGATGCCGTCCAAATGTCCAATCTCTCCGCTCAGCAGTACTTCCTGCGTCCCGACGGTAAACAGGCCATCGACGCCGCTGCTTTCCACTATTCCATCTACCGTTCTTTGACCCGTTTCCTCGGTCTGGACGGCAACCTGGCCGCCGGTTACGACATCCCCGTCGACTGGGTCGCCGGCTGGAACCAGTCGCTGCTCTACAACGACCTGGTCAATGCCAACACCGGCAAGTACGATCCCCGTCACATGTATGGCACCACCAACCAGGACGTGTTCCGGTGGCCGGCCATCAAAAACGGCACCGCGAGGGCTCTCTTGGGCATGTTCGTCACGACCCTGCACCTCCCCGGCATCCCGCTCATCTTGTGGGGAGAAGAGCAAGGCTTCTATGTCCTGGACGCCACGGCCAACAACTACATCTATGGCCGTCAGGCCATGTCTCCGGCCACCGCATGGTGGATCCATGGCTGTTTCGCCCTCAACGTCAGCCAGTACTACCATTTCCCCGTCGATTCGGCTCTTCGCGGATGCGAGGATATCACCGTCACCTACGACCACCGTGATCCGGCCCATCCCATCCGCAATATCATGAAGCACATGTTTCAGATGCGGGAGAACTTCCCGGCCCTCAACGACGGTTGGTACCTGCAGACGCTGTCCAATCAGACGACCCAAGTCTTCTACCCGGGTTCCAACGGCACTCCGACGGAGACGGGTATGTGGTCCGTTCTGCGAGGCCGCTTTGAAGGGATCCAGGATCTGCAAGGCGGCGCTGGCAATCAGTCGGTCTGGCTGATCTATCAGAATGACAACCGGACCGTGAACTACAAGTTTGACTGCACGAACAACGACA
>NW_013562804.1:0-11475 GCF_000968595.1 Rasamsonia emersonii CBS 393.64 | reverse complement strand
AAATGGAGGGCGGCCGCTTAGTGAGCAGGGGCTGGCCAATGAACGGAGGATCCCCAGCAGCTAGCAGACGGGCGACGCAGACACGAAGAATGCCAGCGTGGGACGAAGGAAGGACGCGAGCGACGGGCAGCAGACGACGCAGAGGCACGAGAAGAGAGAGAGAGAGAAGGAAAGAAGGGGATGAAGGGAACACCAGCAGCGGACACAGCAGAGAAGCGCACACGCTGGGCGGATGGGGGAGCGGCGAGGGCGCAGAGAGAGAGAGGAGCGAGCAGCGGGTGAGGGGGCAGATTGGAAGGCGAGCAGCAGCCACAGGGCAGGAAAGGGGCAGACTGGCAGACTGGCAGTTTCCTAGTAGGCGAGCAGCGGATGACGGGCGTCGCGCGCCTTCCTCCGGAGTGGATCGCTCAGTGGAGGACGCCGGGTGGGCCTCGCCGCTGAATCGGGAAGCAACTAGCGCGCCCTCCTGGCGACGGCCACTCACATGCGCCCAGAGCAGCTGAGAGCATATTATTATTAGACGACAAGACAGTATTAATGCCTTTTATTGTCGCTTGAAGACCAGAGCAGCAGCGTCGCGCAGAACAGCCGTGTCGACTTGTCACGAGAGGCCTGCGACGGAGTCTCCGGTTGCTAGAATGCTACCGCCCAACTTAGGTCCCGCCTATCGAGTTCTAGCGTCTGCCTCCTGATTATTCGCAGTCAACCGGGCAGTCGAGCGGCTGCGCATTGCGAAGGGTCGAGATGGTGAAGAGAATCCGTCTGACTCCTATGCCGGACACTCTACGACGCGACTCTGCCATCATCGTGCAGCGCTGCAGTGTGGTCTTCATCCGGACAGGAGCACAGTCGAGGCGGCTCTGGCGCAGGAGCCACCGGCCTAGCTCCAGGGTGCCATCGCGAACTCCCTTTGCGGGTCGCCCGTGATTGGGCCGGGCGCCTGCACTGGCCAGAGTGGAGGGCCCGAGGGGCCAAATGCAGGTCGACGGCGTCTCTGGAAGCTCTCCTGGTCCGTCCGATGTTGTGCTCGTTCAGTCGTTCTGAGATCCCATAATCGCAAAATAATCTTTACTAGACCTGTCCACAGAGTTTTGGACCGTGTACTCTTTGAAGCCTTCGCCTTTCTCCCATCGACCCCGGCGATGCCTTGCTGCCATTGTCGTTGCAACAGTCGCCATATCGAAGCCTGGCGCGAGCTGTCATCTCGCTGACTTGTCGTTCAACAAATTGCCCCTGATCCACTCAGATAATCCTCGCTCCCTGTCGGTGGAGTTGACGGACAGGTCACTGGCGGCGAGTCAGCTCTCACGTCAAAATCTTCCGACTCTCTGCCGGATGCGCTCCCGCACCCTGCCTTTCCACACTCGTCCTAGTCCCCCCGACCGTTCATCCTCCGCGTCTTCAATGGTGTCAATACTAAAACGGGCGTTGCGCTCCTTGCCGTTTCGTCCCCAGCCGTCCTGGCTCAACTCCTGCCATGCGGCCAATAACGAGTTTCCCCGTCACGGTGATCCCTGAAGATCGTGTCTGGACTGGGCTGTCAGAAGCCAATTTATATTAAAGACTGATCCCAGACTCCAGGCTACCGGATTCCATTCCCAAAATGTGCGCCGTTGAGAAGCTTTCTCCTGGTGCTGCTTCGGAGCGGTTTTTAAGTTATCTTCTCTCCGACTTCAAAGAGTCAATTATGGCAACGTGACCGTACGCTACAGCAGAATAGGGGCCGATTTGCTACAGCGGACTAGAAGGATGGATATACCCACGCGGCTTGCTGTGGGGCAAGATACCAGCCGTCACCCCAGACTTATCATTATCGTCCAGACAAATATCCATTCATACGGAGTACTCGGAAATTTTGACGCTGGTAGGTCTTCTGCTCAGTCCTGACGCCCAGTTGCAGGGTTACGGAGTATTATTATGACTACTGTTCTTTCCTTCACATTTTTGTTTCTAAGCAATACTCTATACTTTTGTCCTGTATACTCCGTACTCTGTATATCACTCAACGGTGGGCCCGCTCTCGCAATAGCGACGACAGGGGTCAAACGAACACCCAGCAACTCATGCTCGCAGTCTCAATTTATTGCGCGGCTCGTCACTCATCCGATCCAGGCTACCTTTACTGCGGAGTATACTGGAGCTTGCTAAATTGCTACTTCATACGGAGTATGAAGTGGTTTATGAAAACCCAGGGGTCTGAACCTGCAGGATCAGATCCAGAGTGCTGCAACAGACTCGGATCAGGGTTCTTAATCCGAAGCTCTCCGTGAGATGAAACTAAGAAGTGGACCAATCGTCACAACGGCTGACGAGTGCCCCCCCAAACCGTTGAAGAACGATAGAACCCGACAAAATCATAGCTGCTCCGTAGTTACTCCGTAGTTATATTAGTACTGGACGATCGATCGAGAGTCAGGGATTGAGATGCGTCAGGAACAGCCGGACAGGGCTTGGGATTGGATAGTAACAGTTAAACGGTTGGAGACTTAGAGTCCAGCTTGGTGGTCACAGCCTGGACTGTACGAAGTATCAATTATTGCCTACATGAAGCAATCTGGAAGCTATGCCTCTTTGCAGATGATTTCATGTGACAAAGGTCACGTTGACAAGACTGGACTGAAGTTCATCTTTATACTTACCAATCGGACGGTCCGCAGTCTGTTTACGGAGTAGTTTAGTGAGTCACGGCCCTACAGCCCCTACTCCGTATTTCTATTGTTGAGTATTGACCCTTCTCGACCAGCTAAACCGAAAGTTGTTGATCTGCGAGCCTGACAGAAGTGAAGTACGGAGTATTACAGAGTAAAGCAAGATGATTCTTTCTGTCTGTCTATTATCCTCGAGAAAGACTGCCAATTCCTTTCTTCAGCTTCTTTGGAGATGAGATGTTGATCTAACCTTCCTACAAGGCTAGAGTTCTGAAGATGCTTGATTCTAAGGATAGAAAGGTTGAAAAAAAAAAAGAAGAAGAAGAAGAACCTCATCAATGTCCCAGCCACAGTGTCAAAGCTTATTGACGCCAGCAGAACTAAGAGAATGGACTGGAAGACAAGAAATCCTCGACCTTGCAGGCAAAGATAGGAAGGAACCTTGGAAGTTCGGAGTCCGAGTCCCGTCTATATAATAATATAATGACAATACCTACGAAGATCGTTCGCGATTACGTTACGTCTTGCTCCCACAGGACACTGTCAGTCTTTCAGCTTGACGGACTCGGTGATGCAGCTATGTCGTGCTTCTCTGACAATGCTTTTCCTTCGATTGTACAGTCGAATAAAAATTATCTAGCCAGTAAACTGTAAGGAAAGCGAATGGCTGTTGGATATTAGGTATTCCACTGCTATTCTTAACAACAGGCGATCAAAACAATCTCGAATTGAAACAACCGCCACTACCTTACTATCATGATTAATGTTAATGTCGGCTGATCCTTGCAATCGACTTGCGATTCTAGGTGGTTACCTTGGTGTGATGCCGGCGGGTAAACAGCCAGCCAGCCAGCCGGAGTGGCCGTGTTGGCGCCCGTTTCTAATAATAAATACCGCACCACACCACACCTTCTTGCGAACCGAGGTGTACTCCGTACCATGCTTCGAGTCAGTTCAATTCGTTCCAGTCGATCGGCGACCGGAAAAAAAAGCTTTTTTTTTTTAAAAAAAAGTCTGGATCTACGGAAGCCTTATCCATGGTCTATCCCAGAATAACAATTCTAACCAAAAAAAAAAAGTCGTCTTCTTAACTTCTTGAAATGGGTAATGGGTAAAGAAAGGCTGCGCATCTCATCATTCTCATGATGGTGGAGGAGGCGCGGCAAACAACCTCATTATTATTGTTAACTACGATAGGTATCTGTGAACAGCTACAGAGTACTCCGTAAAAGTCTCTTCCAAAGTTCCCAATTAGGAATCTATCCTAAGTATGGATGGACTCCGATGGAGGTGATGAGCCTTGCGTGAGCTTCGCCGCCGTCTCGAAAGCTATTTTCGAAAGCTATTTTTGTAATGGTTTTTGTGATGGCTAAAATCCAGCCTTTAGCAATTAGCGCTGGTTCTGCGATTTGGCTGGCTTGGGGCTGGCGGATGGTGAAACTGACCCTGGTTGAAATTCTAACTTTGAGACGGGACTGTCACGGGAGGACCTTTTTGGAAAAGAGAGTGTAAAAGAAAGGGAAAAAAAGACCTTATACTCCGTAAGTGACAATGTAACCAGTAACCAGACTGTGATCTGCAATGCTATATCACTCGCGGTAAAAATAACAAGAATAATAACAATGACCTGATGGAATGAATGAACCATCAAGGAAAGGCCCCGCGGCTAGGAATAGCCGTGCGGGAAGGGAACCACCGAGCTGAGTTTGATTATCAAATGAGATATTCGATCCGACGCATCGCTTATTCTGCATTTTATCTACGGAGTAGTACTAATATTATGTGGCAACCGAAGTAAAATAAATGGTATTGCAATGATGATTGGTTGCACAAGAATAGCGTAAGCTAGAATAATGTCTCATTGGCAGATACCTATGTTGGGAGCCAAATGAAAAAAAAAATCTTCATCTCTCTCTCACTTTTAAAGGAAAAGTCATGCGAAGAAAAAAAATACAGATTAAGACTGTGGTTTACACTGGAGAATTAACGGGTGAATGGATGCCAAGATTAAAAAATTGACCATTGCAGTGATTCCTGCTATGCTCTTTCTTTAAAAGACACTCTGCTCAGCTCTTCTGCGGAGAATAAAATCCACCACCTCTTGAACAGTCTTCCACATAGGAGATCATGTTGAATGCTAGTCTAGTGGGGTCTAGTGACAATCGAGAGGGGGTAATATCGAGAGGGGTTCTTGAGGCGGCGGCGATTGGGTGGCGTGTTCGCCAAGGGGGAGAAATCACCGCCGCGCGACGAGGGAGTGGCGTTCTGTCTTCACACAGGCTGAGGGAGGAGAATAGAGGACCTTGTAGCAGCGCGCCTGGGCCCGTCGCCGCCGAAGGTGACACTGTAAAATCAATAATAAGAAGAGCGCTGATGGAGATACCCACCCGCGTCTGCCCCAGGCCCACTGCCCATGCCCAAGCCCAAGCCCAAGCCTGAGCCGAGCCCGAACCGTGAATCACTCACAGCCATCTTGCCATCCTGGTGCTTCACCATTTCCCTCTCGCCATCAATTCATTCCTCCTTCTCTTGCTGCCCGACAGCGCGTCCCTCCCCCTTCTCTCTACCTCTCCCTTCTTTCTTGTTTTTACTCCCTTAACGCGCTTTTACCATCTATACCAGTAATTCCTTAATTAATATTTCTGTTGCGCGCTCTGCTTCGGCGTCGGGGTCGCTCGCTAAAGTGGTTCCCGAGCGGAAGAACGCCAATCCTACTAATTAGGCACTCCCTTCGGCTGCGTTTTTCCATCGCCTTCTCCGAGTCCGGTTTACTCTCCTCATCATCCTCCTTCTTCCTCATTAAACGACGCCGGGCCTCTCTTTTTTGGAGTATTGATGGTTCTCGTTATTTGATCCGGTTGTATTTAATCTCGCACGGGTCTGTTTTTTTTTTCACGACTAGTCCTTTCCTGGCTCGCTGGGGGCGGTGAGTCTTTTTGACGTGGAGGACGAACAAACGAACAGCTTGGGTTTCATCTTTCTGCCCCTGAACAATTCCCATCCCAGCCTCATCATCGAATCCATCTGCTGAAGAGACACGCCAAACTGGATCAGCAATCCGTTATTCGTTGGTCATCATGAGGGAAGTGAATTTCAGCATCCCCAATGTGAACAAGGCTTCCGTCAACATCACCACCACGCTCTACGATCGTCGAGCCCTGGACTGCACTTCGACCCTCCCTCTCATCAATTCCCTCAACCACCTCGCCTACCTGACCACCTCTTCGGCTCGAATCCGAGACATACTCACCGTCGATGGCGGCATTGAGCGGCTAGTATGCATCCTCAAGGAGGGCAGGAGCAAGGACTTGATGGAGATGTGGAAATGGAGTCTCGCCTTCCAGTGCGTCGTCAACATTGGTGTTCGCGGTTCGGAGAATGTCCGGACAAGGGTTGTCGAGGCCGACATGGTTCCTGTCATTGCGACCATCCTCGATAACTACATTAAAGTCGTGGATAAGATTCGAGCTCGCGCCGATGCTGAGCATCAGCGCTCCTCAGCTTCGAGGCATCCCAAACCCGCCACTCGCACACGTGATCCCGCAGTATCAGCATCGTCATCATCAGGACACTCCCCTGTCTTCGACCGCTCGTCGACTACGGAGCAGCGTCCATCTCGTCGCCAGGCGCCTCCTCCTTCCATCGAGATTCCCCAGCCTTTCAGCCATGACCACCACCACCACCACCATGACCACCACCACCACCACCATCACCACCACCACAACCACCATCACCACCACCACGCCGATCCCAACACCACCGACGCCGCCCCGATACCCCAAGTAGCGTTGACCTCTCCTCCCGAGCGGATCACGTTTGGCCGCGAGGTTCATAATCCAAGGCTCCATGATCCTCGATACCAGCAAGGGGCACACGGCCATCGGGCGGTGCAGCCTCTTGCGACGGCTGTTCCGACCACGGATGCGGCCGATGGATTCGGCTTGCGACCTGTCCGGGATGCCGATCGCCTTCCCAGCACGCTCCCTCGACTACAGACCGGTCACACTTCCCAGCCCGACTCGCCGACGACCCCGAGCGGCCCTGCTGCTCAAGCTAGTGCTGCTCCCCAGTCGACTCCTCGACGGCAACGACCCACTGTCCAACAGCAACAAACCGAATCGGACGACACCAACGGCGAGGACTCTCCGATGGCCGATGATACGACATCGGGAGAGGTGGCGGAGCCGATTGTGGGTGTCCAGAACGGCATGGAGATCGATAATGTCGGCAATGGAGAGTCGATGTTGGATGAGGTTTCGGACTCGCATGGCTTGGCCATGACCGACCCTTCCCGGACGCAAGATACGGAGTCCTTTAATATCAGCCACCGGTCCGTCGTAGACGGCAGTATGGTCAATACGGCCAACACGCAGACCACGGGGGCGCTGGGCTTCTCTCCTACCCAGGTTCCCAACAACACCAACTCCCCCGCGCTCACACCCAGCCCCTATTCGTCATACCTTCGGAATCAAAATACCCCGCAGGCCGTCTTGACGGCGATGCCTCGGGATGAAGATGTCCTGATGTCCTTGCAACTCCTCGCCTACGTTTCCAAATATTGCAACCTCCGATCCTACTTCCAACATTCGCATCTCGTTCCGAAGCTCAAGATCGGTCGGGAACTCGCTTTGATCGACGACCCGACCGGGGCGACTCTCCCGCCGGAGGATCCGGAGGAGGAGCAAGACGAATATCTGCTGCCGGACGATTTCAACATCTTTCCTCTGGTGGAGAAATTCACGGTCCGGCACCACTCCAAGGACATGCAGTACTGGGCGTGTGTGGTGATGAGGAATCTCTGTCGCAAGGATGAGTCGAGAGGGGGAATCCGCCAGTGTGCGTACTGGAAGTGTGGAAAATGGGAGGAATACCAGCGACAGTTTGCGAAATGTCGTCGCTGCCGTCGCACCAAATATTGCAGCAAGGACTGCCAGAAGGCTGCGTGGGTCTATCACCGTCACTGGTGCCATAGCACGCCATAATTCTATGAATCGACTGTCGGATCCCACCTTTAATCTTAATGCATCTCCATCCTATTCAGGTCGCATGGTGTCATTTTGTTGTTGTTTGTCGGTCGGTTTTTGACGCATGGCATATCAGTTCTGCAGCAGGGTTGTTTTCCTTCCATTGATTGCATTTCCCTGCTCAGAGCATGACGGCGTTTGTACTCCATCATTAAGATACCTTTTTTTTGTTGTCATTGTCATTGTTGTTGTTGTTGTTGCTGTTGTTATATATGCATCTACTTCATTCATCTTTCAATTTTTTCCCTTTCCATTCTACGACCTTTTCCTTGATGTATTGAAACTTGGAACCACCATTTCCATTTGTCGAGTTTGTTTGAAATGTTCATTTGTTGAGTCATCTCATCCGGCTAGGGAACCATGTCTTCAAAATCTTGCGTTTTTTTTTCTTGTCGCGTCTGTTTCGTCTGCGCTGGTGTATGCTGGCATCGACTACCATCTACGAGTTTCCTTTGTATCTGGACTACATACATATCGCATGGGTATGGTAGTTAAAACGCATTCCCGCTTTGACTGGAATCAGATAAGAATTCTGTGTTCAAAGTAAGCATAAGCATATGTAGTCTTTGGTACAACCTGTAAACACAGAACAACACAGCTCAGCACTGTTCACCACCGGTCTACTTTCCTTCAAGCCTTCTCTCTATGCCCATACGTAGCTTGTAACCGCTGATCCAGATACTCCTTCGCCGTCAACGTGCGCTTCTCACCTAGCGACCCTGCTCCACCACCGAACCCGACTTTCGCTGCCTCTGCAGCCTCCTCCTGCTGTCTCTCGCGAGCAGCCCGCTCAACCAACGGACTGGGAAGCGGCACCAGCGCCGTACTGCCAACAGGATGGCAGAAGTAGACGACGCTGTAGCGGTCTTCCTGCGTAGCTGCGGCGGAGTCATCACCTTCACCCTGACTCAGAGGGAAGACGACGCGGTGGACAGTCGACTTGAGAAGGCCATTCGTCCAGAAACTGAGTAGATCGCCTATATTGACTACGATTGGGGGGAATGTCGCCCCTCCTTCTTCTTGCGTCTGCTTATTACTGTGATGGCTATCCGGCCAAACAGGCACAGAAGCCCATGTCCCCTCCGGCGTGAGGATCTCCAACCCCGGCTGCCCGGGCCGCTGGAAGAGTAAAGTGATGGTGCCGTAGTCGGAGTGTGCGCCGGCGCGGACGTCGACGTCAGGCCTGTAGTTGGCGGAGGCAGCAGGGGAGCGGAGGGAAGGATAGTACAGTAGACGGAGGATAGAGCCCGTAGGGCCGGTGGAGGGGTCGTGGCGGGTGACGAAGAAATCGGGTGGGATCTATCATGTACATACATTAGACTGCATTGCAATGCATTTGCAATAATGGGGGTGTGTTTGCTATGTGTATATGGGATGGGTTACGCACCTCCAATCCCAAAGCAAGCAGCTTCATCACCCTTGCGCAGGTCCTGTTGCACGATGTCGCGAAATGGTCCAGTTCTGCTTCGTGGGGGATCAGTGAGGGAGGGAGAGGCTGTTGCGCTTTGCCATTCTTGAATTCGCCAAAGTTCATTGCCCTGGTTAGGTCAAAAGGACATTATGTCAGTTGGATATATTATAACTATTCTCCGATATGTATGTAGTCCTGCAGAGAATAGTTTCGTTGAGAGTAAATATTAATGGTAGTCATACTCTTTGAAATCACCTATCTGTTCTCGAGAACCAATAATTCAGTCATTAATTTCTGCTTCTGCAGGGTTGATTCCTTCAGACATACCCGTTGATGCTCCGGATCCAATGTCTCTGTGTGCATGCCTGACCAGCCACGGTTCTATACAATACACATCAGTTGACCAGTCGGATCCATCAGTCGATCAGTTGGCTAATGCCAATGCAGTGAGTGGCTCATACATCAGTTCTGATGGTGCATGAGGCTTTTTCTTCGCGGGGAGAAGCGAAGAATTTCTTGGACTGGATTATTTTTGTAGGAATCTAAGTTAGCGTATGTACTGTACGAAAGTTATGGGTTTTTATCAGTGATGTTTTGAAAGAAACAAAAGGAATGAAATGACACTCCAGATCTTTTTTTTATACAGATAGATAGAGATATACTCTCCCAGTCATGACTGTTACGTAGGTATATAGTTCTCATACCAGCTCAAAAATCCGCTCCACCTCCTCCGCAGAGAAATCGCTCCCCCGGCCATCGACATAGAAAAAGCCATATTTGATGGCCGCATCGAGCATCGCCTTGCCCACGACCGGATCGTCCGGATTCGAGATGTCGATGATGGGCAACTGGATCGGAGAGGTAGTAGTAGGACCTGTCATTGTTGCGGTAGGTTTGTGACTGGCTCAGAAAGGGAAAGAATGTTCTATTGAAATGAAGGGGGGGGAAAAAGGTAAGTGAGAGTGCTTTCTGCTGTTTGTTTTAGTCTTCAGGTTGAGGCTTTTATAATCATCTCTTAATAGGTAAGTACTGTACTGTACATGCGAAGAAAATGCGGGGAATGGAAGGTTCCGCATGTCCTTATCTAAAATAAAACTCTAATATTACCATTCGTGATATCTACCTATCTACGGTATTCTCGCCACGACCACTGCCGCCAATGATAAGCAGGAAAGATAAATTAAATTCGATTCGATCGCATGGCAGTTTTCACTGGTAGGTGGTTATCAATACACCAACTATTTTTTTTTCTCTGGAATGAAGGAGTCGGCCTCGTATCTCAATCATTGACTTTGGTTTTGGTGGTGATACGGCCGAAAGATGTTATTTGTGAAAGATAGTATTTGCTTTTCATACTGCTGTTGTCTGGATGATCTGGTTCTTAGCATCTATCTCAGTCTGATCTATCTTGGATAATCATTGTTATATGTAAATCATTGTCAACGGGTAGGTTATTATCGATTTCTGGAGACTATCCTGTATATGGACGTGTGTACGTAAACTGATAAATGCTCCTCCTTCCCGTAAATCACCCCCCACATGCAATCCCTATAAACGACACTGCTGCACCACAATCTCCATCACAGGAAAGTAGACGACCTGTATATCTATAGGTCACGTGCTGCGTAGCAGCTAATGACGGCGCGTTGTGATTGGCGGCTCGCTAGCGCCCGAAGCCACTCCACCGCCTCTGTGCCTGGCCAGAAGGCCTCCGTCGAGTCGGCCACTTAGTTACCTAAGAGGAGTATGGCTGTCATGAATATTGTTATTCGGTCGCCTTGTTCTCTCTGCTGACCTCTCCACAACTGCGACGGCCGTCAGCTGCTCTGTCTCATTGGCGGTCTGCTCTCCTGCTGGAGACGCACTCCGGCATCCGCAGTTAAATCATCCGTGGCCTTGACAAGCTAGCTTCAGCTTGCTGCACCATGCCTAGTAAGTGAACAGTGGACTTGTTCTTCCAGAGATTAAGGTCACATTGCTAACCATCCTTTGTCGAGCAAACAGTCCGCGCTTTGGATGACTGGGCCGCCGGCCGTACCGTGTCCCTCCCCCTCTCCGCTCTCAAGGGCGCTGTGGTCGGAGTCGATGCGTCGCACTATATCTACCAGCACCTTCACCATCACTCCACTCGTGAACCGCTTCTCATTGCCCTGGGTGGTTTCCCGTTCGCGCTCAAAGCCAACATCGAGAGGGAGCTTCAGACGTACAAGAATCTGGGTATCACTCTCGTCTTCGTGTTCAACGGCCTCGATTTTGGTCGGAGGGATCCTCAACCTCAGGCCCGGGCCGAGTCTGCTCGCGCCTTTGAACAAGCTTGGGAGCTGTATGATCAACAACAGGCGGATCAGGTGGTGGATGCATTTAGCAACGCTGGTATGAATTGCTGTTGCCC
>NW_013562805.1:0-12254 GCF_000968595.1 Rasamsonia emersonii CBS 393.64 | reverse complement strand
GGAGGAGGAGGAGGCCGACAGCGGATGGGCACAGGATTCAGGGCCGAGCGGACAACCGGCCGTTTCTTCTTCTCATGTATGCGACAATCGGGTTTGCCAGAGGAGCGACAATTGGAGCACGGAAAGCCAACGGCACGGGCATCGCAGCGCACCTTTCGGCGATGGCAATGGACGCATGCAGCACCTGGGCAGAGCAGTCACAGTTAGCAATTGCCCCGAAATATGTCCATGCCACCCATTATTCATACCTAGCTTCCGTTTCGTCACCCCGTCGGCAGAGGGCTGCGCACTGTCACTCGCAGCCGATGCCATGTCGAAGCGGAGCTCTGCATTGACTCAATTATCTGTCGAAGCGCATCTGGGCAGACGGTCGCCTTGATTCCGGATTCCTTGGGCTGTGCGGTGCCGCCATGAGGCAATTTGGACGACTGATCCTGACAGCAAGGCGGACGTCGTCTGCAACGAATTTGGCAAAACCAGGATGAGTGAGATCCATATCAGCCGTCAGCAGCAGCATTCGGCGGGATCCGTATCTGTGGAGGAAAGCGTGGGGCGCCAGACTAGAGTCGCTGCCCCATCGAGCAAGAGCAGCCGGGCTGTCACGTGGCATGGATGTCATGCCGCATCTCGACCCCGGATTCCAGGCGCCGGGGAAAGCTTCCCGAAATGAAGGATCATTGGTCCGAGGCAGCTTGGAGCTAAATCCCAGAAGGCCGGTCAGGATGTCAAAGGCGGAGGAGAGCTCTGAGATCCGAGAGAGCGACGGGTGATGGGCACTGTAAATACGGAGTAAATCTACTGTAGAACAGGTCGCTGGAAAGCAGGTGGTCTACGCCATTCTTAGAACGCGACTTCCGTTGCCAATCGCAATGCAACGTAAATAAAATGCAATAGTCTTGTTTTATAAAGCGCCTAAATGATAGTCCATTATACCAGAGTTAAATGACAAACGGATCCGAACTCAAAGATGCCATCCTGTTTCCCAGTCCCTAACAGTTCCTTGCCTTGAGCGCCTGCTTGCGTCGTCCTCTTCTAGCTCCAAATAGCATGTTCTCGCAAACATTCGACCTCCCGGCCATACACCAATAGGCAAATGAATAGTCGTATACATAAGTACAACACTGCGCAGCATATGCCTTGACTAGCGCGTAACACTCTGTTTTCAGTTATGGGGGAAAGAAGAACGCTTTTTTTTGTTGAGTTGTACAAGAGGTCGGGCAGAAGATCAGAATCTGAAAATGAAAACAAACCAACAAAAAAACAAACCACTAAACCGAACATCTGAGCCGTTTAGATAAAAACGAAGAGAAACAGCCATTCTGTCGTCATTTCTCACAACCCACAAAGGCCTTCACAAACGCCAAGCGATCGTCGCCGCCCATCACGGTTCACCTCCGGGGTCGTATATAGGAGCGTTGTCTAGTAAGATTCGCCACCGGTTCCATTGTGGCTCTGGCCGACCATGGAGGTGTACCCATAGTTCGAGTTGTCCTGCTCGGACGGGTCCATATTGGTGGGCAGAATATTGTTGTTATTGTTGTTGTTTTCCGATGCACCGGCAAAAGAGCTCGAGGCGTTGGCCGTCGCAGATGCTCCGCGCGCAGCGGATAATCCGCTCACTGAACCACCCACAGGACCACCGGTGTTGTAATTGCTGCTCGTAGTCCGGTTCTGGCTCTCACCCCTTGCCGACTGCGTCTGCAGCCAGTTAGTTGAAGATCATCCCAGGAGGATGAAGACGGGTCCTGGCAGTAAACAGGTTGTGCGCTCCCTGTCCTACCAGACAGCAACAGTACTCACCTCGCGATATTTTGTAAGATAGATCTTCAAGGCCTCGGCATAGTTTTCGAATCCAAGAGAGGTCATAGCAAACAGAATATCTTCACCGTTGACCGTCTTGCGCTTCTCTTGCTGGCATTTTTCAGACGCTGTCGGACTTGTTAGAACACGAAACTAGACGCAATATGACAAAAAGAAATAGAATTGATGAAAAGGACCCGAAATACTAACCTTCGCTGGTGATGAATGAGATGAATTCGCTCACGCATTCTTGCATGCACTCCTTGGCCTCTTTCGCAATCTTGGCATTCTCCGGTAGGGCAGTTTTCATTATACGGGCCACTGGTGACAAAGTGCAAACGTTAGCATCACATCTCCGGGCAGGCTAAAGATCCCATGATAGCCGAAAACAGAAAAGTAAGAAAAGGGATAGATGTCGTAGAATAAGGGAAATGGTAATATTCAAAGAGCCGCAAGCATGCTCTGCAGCGCGAACCGTAACTAGTAAAAAGGACGAATAAGGTACATGGCTCCAGGGGCGCTTAACGAGAAGCGCCCTGGATCCCCAGAAGCACCGGAGTACCCAAAGAAGAACCGGGTGTAGCGCAAAAAGGAACGGTCGCCTGCAAGCAGCAGAAGGGAAAGGGACGCGCAAATCAGGGGATCAGAACAAGATGCAGGAACACGTAAAACTAACCATTTGCAATAGGGAGCCACCGGTCCTGCTCCTTCACCTCGAACTCGTGGCCTTGGTTTTGCGTCTCTTGATTCTCCCGATCCATCTGTTCCTGGTCATCGCCTGACTGAGTCTCAGGTTCCACCTCGGGTTCCTTTTGAGGAGAGGCCGACGACATGGTTTTAGACCCTTGGGTACGTGCAGCGGATACCGACTTTAGAGGGAGAGTCCGGCTGCTCTGCTGGCAAATGACCACGTCAGAGGGGGGCGCGGGAAAGACTATGCTGCGGATGCGATGCAGGTCCTGCGTCAGAGTGCGTCTGGCTGGGCAGCGATTTGCTTCACAGCAGCCTGGGTCTTCTAAAAATTCCCGCCGTGTGGGGGACTGGTGGCGATGCTTGCAGTCCTACTTGGGGCACTGGCGGTGTACAAGAGGACGACGGAGGCGCGCCAGGGGGAGCGACCGCGCGCGGTTCCTTCCGAGCCGCAGATGAAGAACCACGCGAGGCCAGGCTCTAGCAGGGTGGACGAATCTGTGTCTTTGCTTCCGTCTGTCAGCAGCCGGTGTCGACGTCGAGAGCAGCGCGCGTGGTGAGAGCGGGAGAGGTAGCTAGCAAGCCGAGGAGACCCGTTCACGCAGAGGTGGGGGAAGGTTTCAATTGACGGGCTGGGGCACTACACCTTGCGAAGCAGCCGGAATCAGACGGCGACAGAGGCAGCGCGTACGCGACCGACTTCGAGGACCTGGATGATCAGATCGTGGTGGTGGAGGGCGTTTCTTGCGCAGCAGAGTCTCGACGATCAGGCGGCGCTCTGTTGTTGATGCGCGTAGGAAGCAATTGGCGAACCAGAGGTGGCGGATGGCAAAGCGCGAATGGCGGCAGAGCAGAGCTGGAGCTGGAGCTGTTCGTTGGCCGTCACAGACGCCGCAACAACCAAGGCGAGCGGACGCTGACTGGTGGAGAGCAGACGCCAAAACAGAGCCGTTTTGTACACCTCCCGCCAGGCTGGCGATTGGGCCGACACAGAACGAGATACAAAGAGAACGAAGTCCTGCCGGGCAGCCTTCTGGACGGTTCTCTGCGCTTCTCGTGATGGCGACTGCCCTTTCCGGCCTGCGTGAGGGGATGATTACGCGTTCCATACGGGCATGTAATTTAGCTATGCCGCTTTCGGGCATTCTGTGGGGGACGGCGCGCCGATCCCTTGCCTGAACGTGTAACAATACGGTATCACGTCATCGCCTGCGATCTACGTCACGCAAGTAGGTACGCTCCGGACATTCTGTAGATAAGCCTCCAGCAGCATGGATCTTCTGCCATGGCCTGGCGTGTCGCTGCCCAAGATCTCGACCTGAGGATCAAGGAGTATTCCTGTCTTGTTCCCCTCACAGTGCCCTGTTCAGCAGAACTTGGATCCCTGCCGACATTCCAACTCCGGTTCCTTAGCTAGGAAGTTCCAGTCAGTCCCTGACTCCCTGGCGGCATCGACAACCGCCTAGACAGGGCGATATGCTTGTTGTCAATATGCAGCTGCCTGTTCGTCATCCAACTTGCATGGCATAGCCTCGTCCGCGGTTGATTTCCAACCTCCATCCAGCTCATCCCTCGAGGTTACACTGCGGGTTTTCCCAACTCCTTTTTTTTACAACTGGTCATTACTTTTTTTCAGTCAGTGTGCAGCACATGCGCCACACCACCAGTTCCCTTGGAGAATAACAGATTTCAGACTGAGGGAATTAGACCTGTCGCTTGTGGTGGGCAAGATCCAAAGCAGGGCTCACTACCGTGTCCACCAGGTGCCAACATCTGGCTGGCAAAGAACCAGATATGCAATCGAAGAATTTTTGCAATGGGGCAACCTTCCAGAATCATCTAGGCCCTAGACATCATGTGTACCTAATGCATATTGTTTCTTGGGCAGAGACCAAGCCACTCCGGGGTGTTCTTCAATGAAACAGTAACAATGCATAATGAAGACTTCCTGATTCACCATCTCACCCCGGAAATATGTGCTGCGGGAATTGAACAACTAATCATTCAGCCTCTTGTTATTATTGCAGAGTCCAGGTGCCGTGTTCCATATCGATGAACTGTGTTGTCTGCAGTAATACTGCACCTACAATCCTAGACCCCCATTTTATCGAGTCCCATACGCGTAGGATCTACCCAAAACAAACAATCTGATACTTTAAAGTCTGCCATCTAGATGCATGGCGTGGATCTTCATCTTTGGCTTGGGATTTTAGATCACATCGATTAATGGCAACCCCCACTGTTTGAGAAACCATCAAGGACAGCCAGTTCACCCGATGGAATGGTCTCGTGGGTCTCAGTACTGCATGGTTCTCCACATCCACGTCATTATTTCTCCATCACAGTCTGTAATGCCATCTATACTCCGACCTTACGACAGCTGAAACAGGCAGCCTTATCGCCATACAGACTGCAAGTATCGGGACTTGACGTTGAAACGGCCAGTAGGCGTGAGGCCCAAGGTGGTGGCACAGTGGTACCTGACTGCAGCCCTCTCGAATCATCGGGCTCCATGATGCAGACCATGGACCAACCGAACTGCATGCTGGACAGGCGCTAAGTCAGCATGCAAAAGAGTCAGTGTCCAACCTGCCCGAGCAGTGAAATCCACCTAAGGTAGTAGTGTGGACTAAACCACTCACACCATGCAAGCCTAGTGTCCGCCTCATTGGGCTGCAGCGCATGGCCAACTCACTCGAGCACACCCATCTCTACAAGAACACGGCACAGAAAAAAATCAACTTAACTACAACAAGGAGGGGATGGGCGCGTGGGATGGAATCATTTCAGCAAAAAATCCCTTTCCTAAGTTTCTGGCTCCAAAAGAGAGTTTTCTCCTGCCTTATGATCGCATTACTTTGTGAATAAAACACATGGACCATCCCGCACTAGGAACAGTCGAGTTCATGTCCAGACACTGCCAGCTGTCAGGCATAATTGCATCTTCAACTGACCCTGGATTAACAGCATGGGTTTTTTTTTTGTTCATTCCTTCTGCTTCCTCAGCTGATGACGTGTGAAATCAAACATCCTTACAGCCGGCTGTTTTCAATCCCCGGAGGGGTGTGAGAGTGTGACATACTCAGGTAGACCTATCTCCGAATGTGTGCAATATGGGAGAGACAAAAGTCTGGAATGACTCGAGTCGCAGGTGTCTGTCCAACCTGCATCTCTCACATACCGAAAATCTTGGGAAAGGTAACCACAGCTCGGCAAGGATTTCTACTCTGCGGCCCTTTGTATTGTGCAGATACCGAAACCTTGACGTAAAGAGAGCAGTGTGCTCTCACTGTTGTACCACTTGGACGTTGTTTTTCCTCTGCGGAATTGGAAATTGTCAGCATATGCGTCTCTGGACGCGTAATGTAATGGGAATTCTAAGTTTATCGGTGGTGAAAAGGGAAGTTCTCTCCTGCAACAGCAGGATATTGTGTCCCCCAAAGACCACACCGTATCTGTTTCTCCCCATGAGACAGTGATGTAGAGATGCCGACTCACCTTCCACTCATCCATCTCAGTTTGCTTAGCCTTGTACTGCTTGACTAACTCATCGAGCACTTGCTTGAGTCCTTCAGCATTCGTTTTGAGGGCTGGAATCACATCCTGAATAGTGCGCTCGACCAGCACTCCGTTGACCATGCGAAAACATTTGCGGTCCTTGGGAAGGGGTTCGAGAGTTTCTAGAACGAGCCTAAAGCCATGTAAACGCATCAATTAGCAATGTGAAAAGAGCAGAAATTTAAAAAAAAAAGAAAGACTTAGCAGAGCAAGGCGAAAAAAAAAGTATCTATTGCCCCGTTACCACCCTTCTCCCGGAATCCCAAATACACGTTGCCATCACAAGCTAGCCAAATAGAAGGTGAAGCACTCACTTATGCTCCTCTGCCTCTTGTTCAATATCCCCGATCTTCTGCGCAAGTTGCTGCAGGGTGTTCTTGAAGTTGGAGTACTGGAGCTGAAGCTCTATCAGGAACATAACTGGTCAGCATTCGTCCTGTGGCGCAATTTCCAACATACGCAATAAGATGGACAAGGAAGCTGAAATCATCTTACCCTGCTGCCTTTTCAAGTTCGCCTGTTGCTGGCTCGCCATGGTGAGGAGTCGCTGCTATTTACAGCGTCTAGTTTCGAACCTGGCTGGTGATGCGGGGCCGCAACAGCTGCGATATCAAAGTTGGTTTCGTGAATCGCGCCAAGATCCGAGACCGCCTGCGGCCTATCAGCCTTATCGATCGTCGCTAGTAAACCTCAACGCCTCGACGTGTGAGAAACGGGAAAATGACTAACGAAAGAGAAAAAGAGCATAGACAGAGAAAGGAATATTCTCATAGTGCACAAATCCTGTCATATACGGAGTACTTATTGAGGATGATTTAATGTCTCTGGTACAAGCTGCTGCGCATAGGTCTACAGATCTGCTTAGTCATCACATGTTTGCACTGTTTGTCAAATGTCGAATGATTTCCCCTCAAGGTCCGCTTCCTCCTTCGAACTTCCTACAACCAGTCAAAATAGCTGGCTGCTTCACGCCGCCAGTGTCAGGAGAAAGGAGAGCTAATTCTCATATATTTTGTTTGATTCTCCTTTCTTGACATTGATTTAGCCCATCATGACGCGCGACGACGCTCCGCCGCCGGCCAAACGGCAAAAGAGCAATCTCCCGCCACCACTCCGCGATGCGAAACGCAAGGACATAGACAACTGGGAGACAAATCGGATGTTAACTTCGGGTGTCGCGCAGCGAAGAGAATACGATGGTGACTTTGTTCCTGATGACGAAGAAGGAACTCGTGTGCACCTGTTGGTACACGACCTGCGCCCGCCCTTCCTCGATGGCCGCACCATCTTCACCAAGCAGCTTGAGCCTATATCCGCAGTGCGCGATCCCCAGAGCGACATGGCTGTCTTTAGTCGGAAAGGAAGCAAGGTCGTTCGAGAGCGGCGCCAGCAGCGGGAACGGCAGAAGCAAGCGCAAGATGCTACGACTGTCGCGGGCACCGCCTTGGGCAACATAATGGGAGTTAAAGAAGACGAGGAGGGCGATAGCGCAGTCGCGGCACCAATAGATGATGTGTACAAAGGAGGGAATCAATTTGCGAAACACATGAAGAAAGATGAAGGTGGCGCCAGTGCCTTCAGCAAGAGCAAGACCCTTCGTGAGCAGAGAGAATATCTGCCTGCATTTGCAGTGCGGGAGGAACTGTTGCGCGTGATCCGGGATAACCAGGTCATCGTCGTCGTCGGAGAGACCGGATCAGGGAAAACAACGCAATTGACCCAATTCCTGTATGAGGACGGGTATGGCAAGTATGGGATGATTGGGTGCACACAACCGCGAAGAGTGGCGGCCATGAGTGTTGCCAAACGTGTGAGCGAGGAGATGGATGTGGAGTTGGGAGGTCTGGTTGGCTATGCAATCCGCTTTGAGGACTGCACCAGCGATAAAACTGTCATCAAATGTGAGTTCGCGCATTGTCCTGTTGCTTTCTCTGCTACAGTACTAACGATGTTTCCAGATATGACCGATGGTGTCCTCCTGAGAGAATCGTTGGTTCAACCAGACCTCGACAAATACTCGTGTATTATTATGGATGAGGCGCACGAGCGGGCTCTCAATACTGACGTCCTCATGGGTCTGATCAAGAAGGTTCTGGCTCGACGAAGAGACCTGAAGTTGATCGTGACGTCTGCCACCATGAATGCGGAACGGTTTTCTCGGTTTTTCGGCGGAGCTCCCGAGTTTATTATCCCTGGAAGAACATTCCCCGTCGACATTCAATTTTCTCGCTCTCCCTGTGAGGACTACGTGGACAGTGCAGTCAAGCAGGTCTTGGCTATCCACGTCTCACAAGGCCCTGGCGATATATTGGTGTTCATGACGGGTCAAGAGGATATTGAAGTAACCTGCGAACTCATTGAGGAGAGGTTGAAACTCTTGAATGACCCTCCCAAGCTGATCATATTGCCCATCTACAGTCAAATGCCGGCGGAGCAGCAAGCAAAGATCTTCGAAAAGGCCCCTCCCGGGGTTCGGAAGGTGATTGTCGCCACCAACATCGCCGAAACGAGCTTGACTGTGGACGGGATTATGTACGTGGTGGATTCTGGCTTTTCGAAGCTGAAGGTCTACAATCCTCGCATGGGTATGGATACTCTTCAAATTACGCCGATCTCACAGGCCAACGCTGGCCAGCGCGCCGGACGAGCAGGCAGGACCGGTCCAGGCAAAGCGTATCGGCTTTACACGGAGCAGGCTTACAAGAACGAGTTCTACCTCCAGACAATCCCTGAAATTCAGCGGACCAGTCTTTCCAATACGGTTCTCCTTCTCAAGTCGCTTGGTGTGAAGGATCTGTTGGACTTCGATTTCATGGATCCTCCACCGCAAGAGACGATCAGCACGTCTCTTTTCGAGCTGTGGGCACTCGGGGCTTTGGACAATTTGGGTGAACTGACGCCGCTGGGCCGGCGCATGACACCGTTTCCGATGGATCCATCTCTCGCGAAGATGCTGATTACAGCTTCGGAAGAGTACGGCTGTAGCGAGGAGGTGCTGACCATTGTGTCGATGTTGTCGGTGCCAAGTGTATTCTATCGGCCGAAGGAACGTCAGGAAGAATCGGACGCAGCTCGGGAGAAATTCTTTGTGCCTGAATCCGATCACCTGACACTGCTCCATGTGTATACACAATGGAAGGCCCATGGCTATTCGGACGCGTGGTGCACGAAACACTTTCTCCACTCGAAGTCCCTCCGACGCGCGAAGGAGATCCGCGAGCAGCTACAAGACATCATGGCAATGCAGAAGATGCCTCTGGTCAGCTGCGGCACCGACTGGGATGTGATCCGCAAGTGCATCTGCTCGGGATACTACCACCAGGCGGCTCGAGTCAAGGGTCTTGGCGAGTTTATCAATCTGCGGACCAACGTAACGATGCAGCTACACCCGACGAGTGCGCTGTACGGGCTGGGATATGTGCCGGACTACGTGGTCTACCACGAACTGATCCTGACGAGTAAGGAGTACATGTCGGTTGTGACAGCTGTTGACCCACATGTAAGTTTCCTGCGAATTCGAAAAAAAAAAAGTTACATAGCTAACGTAAATATAGTGGCTCGCCGAACTCGGAGGCGTCTTCTACTCCATCAAAGAGAAGGGCTATTCACACCGCGAGCGCCGCATCACTGAGCAAGAATTCAACCGACGGATGGAGATCGAAGCGCAGATGGCGGCCGACCGCGAGCGGGCCGCAGCAGAGAAGGAGAAGGAAAAGGAGCGCAACGACCCAGCGCGACGCAAGAGGGAGATCGAAGCCGGTAGCGGTCCAACCATCCGCACCGCCGTGCGAAAGCCTGCCATAGTTGGCGCGCGACGACCGGGAGGTCTCGTGACGGCTTCTTCGACATCGACCAACGGAAGCAGCGGCGGAAGCAGCGTGGTAAAGAAACCGCCGACGACGAGGAGACCTGGAAGGGTCTTCTAATCAGTCAGTTAGTCGGATGACAGTTAGTCATATTTTCTTCATCAGTCAAGATACCTACCTACCTACCTACCTTGTTTTGTTTCGTTTCGCTTGAGATACCATTTCAATTCATTTCATATTTCGCTTTCCTACCCGAGGGTATTATTATTATATTATGTATGGGGGTATACATTACATTACATGCATGCATGAATGGCATGTTCTATTCTGTGCTGTATGTACTGTACAGGAAAGGCATGTAGATAGACATGATAAATAGATATGATATGATAAATAGATGGATGGGTGGACAGATACACAGATACACAGATAACCAGAAGCAATTCCTCTTTTTTTTTATTGTCAGTCTCCTGCTAACTGAAATTTAAATAATGAACGTAGTTTCGTCCATTATTCCATTTTTTATTCCATTTCAGTACATATATTTACATTCACACTTGTCTATTTGTCGACAGATGATTCCTAATTCCTACATTCTAATCCTAATACAACAATCCTAATATAATATAATCCTGCAAGAAGAAAAAGGATGAAAAAAAAAAGAGAAATCCTTCCAGAAACCTTCTCTTTGAAGGATTCCATCATTCATCACACACACACACTCTCTCTCTCGCTCGCTCTTTTTTATTTTGTTCTTTGGACCCTTCGCTTCCCAATTGTTGATTTAATACGTTCTTTTTGTTTATTTTTCAGTTAATAAAATTAATGCAGAAAAAGTGCAAGATCAAGCTGCCGAAGATGTAATCCGCAAAGGCCCTACAAACAAACAAAAATACATAATTAGTCACCGACATCACAATAATGGATCGATTGATGATGGATATAGATACATACCTCTCATGCGAAGTCTCCACATTCGTATCCTCCGCCGAAGAAGCCCCGCTGGAGGCGTTCTTCCCTTTCGATGACGATGACGATGACGATTTATTATTGGAACCGACGACGCTAGGAGCAGGACTCGTCTGCATCCGCAAACTAGCAGTTAAGACAAACTGCCCCACGGCAGCAGAGAAGCCGCTGAGGAAAGCGTTGAAGGGCTAAAAACCAACCAAAAAAAAATCAGTCAGTAGATCAACCAATCCCTTCGGGATTTACTGTTTTCACGTACGTAATTCCCCGCCAAAACGCAATACACAAACTGTACTGCCCCCACAACGACCAGAAATGCCATGAATGCATCGAGTAGGAATGTGCGCGGAGGCGTTTGCTGTATGTATCGCTGCCAGATGTGCTGGATGATTACTTGCGGAGGGGAATTGGGTGATAGGGAGACTGGTCCGGACGAGGACGACGAGGAGGACGATGTCGTTGTTGTTGTTGTCGTCGCTGTTGTCGTTGTTGCTGGCGTAGAGCTGCCGGAGGAGGAGGATGGGCTCGTGGCTGCTTGTCGTTTTGGAGCCATTGTATTGTTATTGTTATTGTGATTCTTGTTGCGGTGTGTTAGTGTTCGATTGACGTTTGACGTTTGACGTTTGACGTTCGACGTTCGACGTTCGACGTCCTGGATATACCTATGCAGGTCGATTTGGATAAGTTGCAATGGTGTATGTATGGTCGAGTCGATGCGACGCAACTTGTCATCTACCTAGCTAACAGCCGCGTGTCCGCATCGAAGCTCCGACAGATTGCGGAGTTCGCCAAGACCGCCGCGTGATGGCTTGGTCCGTGCTCCCGCAGTATCTCCGAGGAGCCGTTCCTACTTCCTAGATCTTAATACTCCGTACACTGCAGGATAAGATGCGGAGTATATAGATGACTGCGTCTATCTCTGATTTCTATCCATTGAGTATAAGCTACATATATACCGTCAAGTCATCAATATCTAAATAACCGAAAGTAAGTTCAATGCATATACAGTATGTACATACAGTACATGTATTCACAGTAGAGAATCCCAATGCGAACTAGACGCCGTCAGCTAATGCCCTTGGAAAGGAGATGTTGAATCAATAATGTACATGAGAAATGAAATATCCCGCTGAACAACCTCTAGCCAAATCGAACGCCTAAATAACCACCTTAGATGCATCAAGGCACAATCCGTTGCCATATCATCAGTCACGTATGCACATATATACAGTGTCGTTGATTCGAACATCAAAAATTGGCTTCGTCATGTCCAAGGCAATTCACTCGTTCTGACATTCACAGAAACGAGACAAAATCTGCTATACTGGGCGGCCCACTGGTCTGCTCGACATCCATCTGGAAATCGCGCAGGACACTGTCCCACTGATCCCAGTCTTGTGGCATATCCAGTCCATCTGACGGCTCCTGACC
>NW_013562806.1:0-16613 GCF_000968595.1 Rasamsonia emersonii CBS 393.64 | reverse complement strand
TCCGTCTCCAGAGGCATCATCACCAGCAGCTCCCACTCCCACCACGTCTCCAACTGCTGGCACAGACACGACTACCGAAGCATCAGATTCAACAACCTCTACCTCTATGGCCACTTTTCCCTTTGGCAGCCCTCCTCCCACAACCACCCTTCCGCCCTGGTTTACGTATGCGTCCATGACCATCACCGAGAGCTCGACCACGGAAGTTGCTCCCATCACGGTAAGCCTTTTCCTGCTCTATCGCTGACCCTGCTGACGGGGACGTCACTAGGTGATCACCTTAACGAGCGCCAGCCACACGACCAGCGTCACCTACGTCTCGACGCGCACCAGCTCCGGCGACATCGGGCCCACGCCTGCGTGGATGTGCTGGGGCCCGCTCTGCGACCACAGCAGCTCCTGCATCATCCCCCTCTTCTGCAAGTCCCAACCGGGCAGCGGCGTCTCCTGGGGTCTCTGCTGCGGCTGGGAGCCCAAACTGCCCGGCCTACCGTCCGGAGAGGCTCCTCCAGCAGGGGGTCCCAGCCCAGGGCCTCCGGACTTGGACAACGACGACGGCTCTTCGTCGAAAAAAACTACAGCCAAAACCACTGAGAAAACTACAGAAAAAACTACGGCTAAAACGACGGCAAAGTTGTCCGAGACGGACAAGTCCACGACAACGTGCACGCGCACGCAGACGGCCAGTTCGTGTGCCATCACTCTGTCCGTCTTCACGCCGTCCGGGGCCAGCACGGCGTCGACATCCACCATTACGGTAGGACTGTATTCTCAGCTATTTTCAACTGTTACTAACGTACATACGACAGGGCACCTGCTCCACGACCACCGGCTGCTCCGTCACAAACACCGCCTCGACCACCACCACGACGAGCGACGCAGTGATAACCCCGACTATTATCGCTGATCCGGAAAATTGGGACGGCGAGAATGACTGGCTTTCCATGCAGCAGGCCGGTTTGGAGGTGCTTCTTACTGCTACGTACCCTATTTTGACTTGGACTAGCGGTAGTAGCAGCAGCAGCAAGGCATCGTCCACGAAGGCATCAACTACGAAGGCTTCGTCCAAAATCGCTTCGCCTACCAAAGCTTCGACTAAGGCTAGCACAACGACCTCAAAGACCACGCATACAACAAGTAGCACGACTCACACGACAACAACCGCCAAAACGACCAGTACCAAGACGACCAGTACGACAAAAACGACGACGACAACCAGCTCGTCCGGATCATCACTCTGGTGCGCGCCCACCACCATCGCCCCTCCAGGCGTACCACAAGACCACGTCCAAACCAACATCACCGACTTCTGCGATCTCTTCGACCGGGACGTCGATGTGTTCACGCTGATGCCGGACCCCGACGACCGGTCAATGGGGCTCGAGTACTTCTTCCCGGACGTTGAGATGACGCTGAACGTCAGCCTCGTGGCGGGCAACTCCTACGAGGTCTTCCAGACCACCTGCGACGAGGCGCTGCACACGGTGCTCAACGGGTGTCCGCCTTTCAAGGAGGATCCCAAGGCGGCGCATCTGTTCAAGTTTGGTGGTGGTATTACCGTGTCTGGCCCGGATGGTGTTGCGTCGTTCAATATGACGCTCGTTGCGAAGCCCGGGGATCCGGGGAGGGAGCCGAATTGTAATGCTCCTGATTGTTGATTAGTACATAAATGTATTCCTGGATTTGTATTTCTTTTCTTTTCTTATCTTTCTTTTTTTCTTCCTTTTTTTTTGCTATGATTATATGTTTTTACGTACGTTTGTATGGATGGATATGGATATGGATATGGATAATTACGTATGGATGTACCCTAGACATTGTATTTAATGCATGGCGTTGGTAGTTCCTATATACACTAGTATGTACATTATGATCGAGTGTTATCCTTAAAAACAGACAGACGCTAAATACACCATAATACATGCATATACACGAATAAAAAGTATACTACAGCTCATATCATATCACATCGAATCGTAAATCGTAAGTAAGTCCGTCCCACATCCACTGCAGCTGTTGATCTCTCTCCCTCTTTGGGATCTAGTCAGACACTCCTGGCCAACCCCTCCGCCCGCCATCTCTCTTCGCACCGCTCCAGGCCATCCGGGTAATAGGACAACGCGCCCGAGCGGCAGTTCTGCCAGTACGTGCGGATGACGTCGCACTGGGCCGTTGTCGTCGCGTTCAGGCCGGCAAGGTACGCCGTCGCCGCGAGGTGGACGTAGAACCCAGACGACGGCGGAATGGACGCAATCGCCTGGCAGGCGCGGTCTACGACGGCGGCGAGGGTCGTCCGTCGCGTTGGGGCTGAACTGCCATCGTCGATCCGGCTCAGGATGGCGATCACCGCGGCGCAGCGCCACGCGTTGGCCGTCTGGCCTCGCTCCGTCACGTCGTCCGGATGCGCCCGCTGCAGCTTCAGCAGCTGGTCCATGGCGCGGAAGCTCAGGTCGAGAGGATGCATTTCAGGCTGCAGCCGGGCCAGAGAGACGAACAGCGCAAACGTATCGGCCGGACAGCCGACGACGGCGAAGAAGCTGTCGGTCAGCGTCTCGCGGTGCCAGTAGTCGAAAATCAAGCCGCGACTGCCGCGGATGATGGCGCCCATGGCGTCGAACCACACCAGATGGGCGACGATCTCGGTCAGGCCGGAGATCTGCTGCGACAGCCGGTCGAGGTCCGCGCGGCAGCGGCAGTGAAGGTCGAGCAGCGAGCGCGCGCCGTACAGATGGCGCTGCCACTGGCCAAAGGGGCCCTCGCAGACCTCGAAGAAGGCGAAGGTGGCGATGCCGAAGAGCGCGATGGGGTGGGCCTGCTGGATGGCCTCGTTCAGGCCCATAAGGGCGGCGACGTGGGAGCGCACGGCGTCGGCGTCGGCATCGGTCGATCTCGACCGGTGGATGCGGGAGACGACAAAGTCCCAGACGCGCGAGACGAGCTGGATGGCCTTGTCGGAGGGGTTCTTACTGGCGGTCGACTGCACCTGCTCGTAGAAGGCCGTCAGGCGGCGGAGGAAGCTGTACGGATTGTTGGCACTGCAGGCCGTCGCCGATCCTGCCGACGCTGACGATGGCTTCTTCCGCCTCTCGCCGGCCCAGACGACGCGCTGGGGATAGCCACAGGCCAGGCCGGCCTGCACGCAGGGCTGGCAGCGTGGGCGGTTGAGGTCGCATTTGACGCCGCGAGCCTTGCAGAGGCGGCAGTCTCGATCGCGGCGGATGCCTCGGGGCTTGCCTCGGGGGCGTTCCATGAGCAGTCTCGATCAGACGTGAAGGAGTGATGCGGTGGGGAATGGACATATTGCTAATATAATCTTATCTGCGGGGGATCGGAATGGACTCGGAATGCCTTCCTGGATAGGAAGCGGATATCTTCAATCCACAGTCAATATTATCATCAATCTGTCTGTGAGGTGATCTTTAAATTAATTTATTAATACAAGAATAGGAGAAATGAATAAAAAGAAATAAGTGGTAAAAAATGAAAATAAAAAAATAAAAACAGTAGTTTTCTCTTGTCAACCGATATCTGGGTCTGTATGCTGAGGATGCGTTCTGATTGGCCAAAATCGACTTACTTCATCGGGAATTTAGTAACAGGCCCAAGAGCTACCATATCACTATCTCACAATGAGAGTTCTTGATAGGAGGGAAAGGGGAGAGAAGCTTCAGGGTAAAGGTCTTGCTTTAAATTGACCTTGTACGGGATACCTGTTATAATTCTTCCATAATATCCGGCTAACCGTTTCTCAAGAGGATCATACTCGGAACAGAGGAATTTCAGGAACGTGGCTTTCTGGCTCTTGCTTATGCTTATCTTAGGTTGAGGAGAGAGACAGAGTTGCTTTCACGTGGAGAACGAGACGGCACTCTAATGTCTCCTATTGAATATCGGGATGAAGACCTTTGAGGCACCTGATGAGATTCGCTTTATTTTCTAAACCCGCCTGACTCGTCCCTCTAAGTTTCCTTGCTCAGATAGAGTATGGAGGACCCAATTTGTTCTTTCCATCTACAGACCGATAAGTCAATGAGTCAATCACATCCTCAATTCCTTCTATGGTGCGAATCTGCAGCCAGAGTATCAGTGATGGACAGAAAGAGAAGGAGACAGAATATCATCAGTGAAATACGGAATCAGAGGGATGCAGTGGGACGTTATTGAATACACATACATTGATACCAACAACTTCCCTCTCTCTCTCTCAACTGATGACTCGCTAAAGTCGATTAAAACAGAAGTACCACAATTGGGACAAAATTTGTGTGGTTTTGTCTTATTCCCAAATCGATACTGAGTGAGAGAGTCCTCACCAGAACGGAATACAACGTCTTTTCTGAGAGGATATACCAGGAGATAGCCATTCTTGGTGCAGATAGAACAATTGCACTTGATGACTTTTGTGGTCGTCAGAGGCGGATGGGAGAAGGAAAAACGGACGAGGCCACAGTGGCAATTACGCTGTAAGTTTCCATTAAGATTGGCTTCTATAAGGAAATATTAGGTAGCAGCTTTCCTGTTCATGAAACTTGGAGTAAAGGTTGTTTAGTGAGTGGCTCAATAGACAAGACGGGTAGGAGTTTGTCTTAATATCTCCTCCCCATGGTGGAGGACATGGCCTCCATTAATTAGCGCAGTTGGAAAGAGGGGTAAAGAGGGGTAATAATGTATATGCCAGGGGTGTGCAGCTTCAAGATCCCAGCTTGGATTCAAGTCGAGCAAACGACGCAAATTAGCCCTGCAACACGCAGAGGGAAAGGCAGAATATTATGATAGATGCCCCAGGCATCCAGCAGATGCATGTCTCGGCTCACTTAGGCCTCACCGCCCTGGCAGGTGCCTATATCTAGGTTGTGGCCTGTAGGGCTGTTTGTAGGAATCAAGCCATTCTTTCATCCTCCAGAGCCCTCATCATATTACAAAACTTTGCCCCGCCGGTTAGAAGTTCTAAATGCTCTATGCTCCGCAAAGAATGATAACGTCTAGAGGCTCGTTAGAAGGATTCGTAGTTCTTTACTGCGGTGGCGGTCTTCTGATGACTTTGGATTCAGTGCAATGGCTTGCCTGCGACCACATCTAGAAAGCACTGTCGCGCTAGATGGCATAGCAGGATGCTTTTTCAATTTCCACTCCCGTCTTCAAAGTCATTTACTTTACCTGATTTGGGGGGTTGGTAGTCGGTGCATGGATCGATCTGCTCAAGTCAGTTGGAGCATGGTCATATCTCTTTGAAACCTTACTCTCATGACGAAATATCGTTATCCTTCGGAAGGAGAAAGAGAGAGACTGTGAAGGATCAACTTGGACTGAATGAGGAATGAGAGAAATGAAGGAGAGAGTTGACCACTGGCATAACTTTACAAAGGGGCAGTGATGTCGCCTTCCTGAAATGGCAGCTCTGGACTTGATTCACGTGCCTTCCATATGCAGCTACCAGTGAATGTTCTCGCTTGCCAGAAAGCTCATTTCTCTTTCACTACTCCTCCTCCCACATCACTACCTTCCACCCACTGTCAATCACGAAGATCTCTCCAGATATATATATATTCCGTACAAGTCGCCTCTTACCACCTTTAAAAGATGGCGGTGCTTGCGCCTCTGCCTCCCTCCCCGTCCAATAATTCCCCTGGTGGGGAGTAGGTGTTCTCAGCGGCCAGAGGAGTGAGATGGCATGAAGATGCTTGATTCCTCTATCTGAAAGGCAAAGAAAAGCCTTTTATGTCTGTGGGTCACGTGGGTAGGCAACCTACCTAGCCTCAGTCAGTGACTGCCAACAGGTATTACTGTTGGCGGTTTAATTTTTATAACCGCCTTCTCAATCTCCTACTTCTGCCTCCGAGCCCGCGAGAAATATGCAAGAAAATATCGAAAAAGGTATGATACTATGGTGTGTGTCCTTTTTAGGCACCTAGTGCTGATAATAGTTCCAGATATGGAGACCTCGAGCTGGGAGAGGTCCGGAAAGCCACTGGGCTGAAGGATAGGAAAAGCGGCACTACAAGCTGCGTTAGGAGCCGGGAAGACAATGGGAAAGACCCGAGTTCGGCGGAGGGGGAGGAGGGGGAGGAGGGGTCTGGGGATGGGGCGGGGACTGCGGCGGAGATGCCAGGGTTCTGGCCTTTTGCAAAAGCACTGCTCCGCGGTGCAAGATACGGCCTGATGGAACGGGCGGCCGAGAAAGTCATGTCCGGAGGATGGGAGCAAGTGGTGGAGGCAGCGGCTGTAGCGGAGAAGAAAGCAAAGAAGAAAGCAGCAAGGGGTTGGTCAGGAGAGAATTGAAAGTTCTAGTAAGTCTGCCCTGTTGCTCTAACAAGACAAAGTTATTAACAAGTGTCCAGTGAGAAACTTCTCGCAGGTTTTACTCTCCATGGCTATCACAAAATATCAAGATCGAGTTGGGCGAATCCCTTGATTTACCGGTCGAAGAGGCTCGTCTGTGCAACTTTAGAATTGCAGCTGGAGGAGACCATGGATCTCTGATTTGGTATGTATATCTTGAGCATCATGTACAGAAATCCTTACATCCGCATGATGCTGGTTCCAACAGAGCCTTGGATACCTTAGATAGCTTACGAGTTTACTTACAGACGCAGCTCTTTTTGGAAAGAAAACATTCCAATATTCTACCCTCTGTCCAGACCAGGAATCATCCCATGACCGCCATTTTCGTTCCATGCTTGTGTCTGTACTCGATTGCGCGATAAATAAAAAAAATAAATAAAAATCGATACTTTCAAAATCAAGTCGTAATAGCCCGCCCGCTCGCTTATGAATACACACGTACTGTACATATATGACTCTAGCCAACTTGCAGAACTCTTTTTTTTTTCCTGTTATTATTGCTTGACAGACAGGACTAGACTTGTGTAAAAAAAAAATAAATCAATCAGTCCAGCAATTAATATTATAATTATAATTATGTATTATTTTTCCGGCCAATACGTACGCCGTACCCTGCGTCCTGATCATCTACCTATACAAGCGTAATGCTTGCTGATGGTTTAGACCAGTCAGCTCACTGGCAAAATATCTATCAATTTTTTTACATATCCTACCTAATCTAATCGAAATTAGAAACAAAAATACGTCCTGCACCTATTATTACCAATTTTGCAGGTTCTACTCTAAAATAAATCCATCATTATCAACTCTTCAACTAAATCACTCTATTCATTGACGCATGCTGTCTATCATGACATGACATGACTACAGCAGTCCGCTGTACTATACACTAGGATTAGGATTATGATATATGACAGGAGCCAACAAATCAATGAAAGACCATCAATGAATCCGTCCATCCATCATCATCATCAGCCGTGAGACTCGTGACCAATGAATGAATAAAGCAAGCATCAACCAACCAAGCAGGGTAATCAAATCAAATCAAATCAAATCAAATCAAATCAAACCATGCAGACGCCGTCCCATGCAAGAAAGAAAGAAAAGAGATGAAATCAAGCCAAGCTGAAACTAGCTCGTCTAGACATACTGCCACGCCGGAATCGACCAATTATACGGAACCGTCACAGCAACAAAGTCGAGGCAGTCATTGACATTGCCCGTGGGGACAGTAGCATTCTTGATCGCCGCAAACACCTGCCAGCTAGACGGATTCTCGGCCTTGTCCGGGCAGGCCATGAAGCCGTTGGCGCCCTGGCCCGTGTACGAGTACTGGCCGTAGGGCTGGCCGGGGGTGTAGGAGAAGGGGCCGAAGGAGGAGCCCGGAGGCGTGAAGGTGGAGTGCGCCTGGGTGAAGGCCAGGGCGCCCTGGGGGTTGACGTAGACTTGCTGGCCGCCGGGGACTTCGGTGTCCTAGAAGCTGTTAGAAGACGCAGTCTAGATAATTACTGTCTGGATGGAAGTGACTTACCAGATACACGCCCTCAATAAACACCGTCTCGTTGCCTGGCGGGCACTTGGCGACAAAGGTCGGGCAGTAGGTAGATGGCTTGCCGCCGAGGAAGAAGCGCTGGCCGCCGGCCTGGACAGGCAGGTAGTGGATGGGCGAGCCGGAGCGGAGGGCCATGACGGTGAAGGCGCCGTTGCCCTCGTCGCGGGCATGAGGCTTCTTCATGACCGGCATGGCCGAGGCCAGCAGGGGGAGGAGAGTGGTGAAGAGGGTAGCGAGGAAGACGGCGATCTTCATGTTGGCAGGAAGATAATCAATTCAATCAGCAGGATAGTATATGATCGATTAAATGTATTGAGTATTTAACTTGTCTTGCTGTGCTGTGTGCTGTGTTGAGAGACATCTCAAGGAATACGCCTGATATAAATACCTTCATGGAAGCATGTAGCATCTTCTCGTCCGTACCCAGCCACCGGGACAGTACCCGGCGAAAAGCACCGGATCCACCGATCGATCCACCCGGAGTGGCACGGCATGGCACAGCACAGCCCAGCACAGCACTGAATCGGTATTCACAGACTGAGACAGACAAACAACCAGCGCATGTTGATCAGCACCAAATTCACAAGCGAAGTAAGACATGGCCAGCAATAAGGCCTAGCGGCTCGTGTAGCATGCCGATCGGCGCCACGCGATTCGACAGGTGTCGATTTGTCTCTAGCTAGCCTACTACCACCTAGGTAGGTACTAGGTAGTAATTAAATTAATTTTTTTTAGCGCGGTGCAAGCTGTGATTCGCGAGCCGAGAAATTAGAATAATTACCTAAGTTAGGTAATGTTAGTGTGCGGGGTGGCTGTGCTGGTGACATAAAAAAATATTTTTATTTTTATTTTTATTCAAGACCGACTATTCCGTATATTCCGAGTGGAGGCTTGTCGATCATCCATCTATCTCGTTCTCCACCGCCGAGTCGACGTTGTCATGTCATCGATTCGCATGGAGAGTGTATAGCTAATAGCTATAGCTCTATTTTTGGAAATGCGTGACTCATTCAATGATTATTATTATTATTATTCTTCCATTTTAGAGAGCGTTTTTCAGTCAGAGACTATGCACGCTCTGCCTACTACCTAGGCGTGACTCATTCAATAAAATCAATAGATAAAAAGGTACCGTAACAGAGTACTAGGTTAGACAGCAAGAATTTCCTCACCATCCAATTAGTATCATTACCGGGGTAACTTCACTGCCAAGAAAGAAAGAAATTATTTAATTCCTAGCCACTGGGCAGTGCCCTTGTCCAGCACAGCTGCCACACAACATGCCTATCCTGGTAAGGTATCACGATCAGATCGGATCACGATAGGAAATGATTTTTTTTAATTGCTACTATTTACGGGAATATCTACCATACACCTAGATGCGATCACATGTCAGAAAAATATCCCGTTGGTCACCGTCCAACGAGTATATTCTATTTTTTTTCTAATCTAGCAACGACCCAAGGAACACAACACTCTGTACCGAATACATGACAGATTCATCGGGAGAATACGGAAATTTCCTCTGAGACAATTATTTCTCTCACCGAGTGTTACATTCTCTCACCGAGTACTCCGTAGATAAAAGGAAAATTTTGTTGGGAAAGTAATTAAACTCTTATCTGAATAGATAATTCTCGATTATTCTTTTATTCGTTTTATTCATTTTATCAGCAAACAATCCTAATCTATAGCCAACATACTAATTCTATCATAGCTTATCTCTATACATTAACCATAATAATGTCTTCGTTATCGCCTAATACTCCCCAACCAAAGGCAAATCGCGCGAGCTTCTGCCCACCCAGATCCGGAACCGCCCGTCCACCGGCATCACCCAGTTCTGCTTGCGCGTGCTCCAGTAACTCAGATCCTTCCTGCTCAGCGACAGCGCCACCTGCACCGTCTCGCCCGGCTCGACCGTCACCTTGGTGAAATTGCGCAGCACCCGCACCGGGAATTCAATACGATCCGCGTACGTCCCCTCCTCGTCCCGGTCGACCACGTCCTGCGGAAACGATACATACAGCTGGACCACGGCCTGCCCGGTCCGCCGTCCCGTGTTCGTCACGTCCACCGTCGTCTGCACAAACGTCTCATACAACGACGGATTCCCGCCCTCGCCGCCGCCCGCCGGCGACGGCTCCTGCTCCTCCTCATACCCATCTGGATACTCGAATCGTCCCTTCCGAACTTCGGACACATCCGAGATGTACGGATAGACGTACTTGTGAAGCGGTCGAAACCCCTCCGGAAAGAGTGCCTCTTGCGCATCCGGCAGCTCCTCGTCGTAGAGCGGAGGTGCCACTATTTGCTTCGTCCGCGGTGACGGCAGGGGCGATTTCTCCTGCACTGGGGTCACCTGGAGGTTGCTGAACTCAAAGGACGTATAAGACAGCCCAAACCCAAACTCATAGCGAGGCGCGATGTTGTACCTGTCGAAATGCCGGTAGTCGATGTAAAGACCATCCGTGAAATTGACCTGCGGAACCTCCGCATTGGGCTTGTAGAGCACCTGTGCGCCCGGTCCGTAATCCGCCAGGCTCTTCCCAATCGTATAAGGCAGCCGTCCGCTGGCGTCCACCTCGCCAAACAAGACGTCGACCAGCGCATTGCCGCTCTCTTCGCCCGGAAGATGAGCCAGCAAAACCGCTTTCACCCGCGGATGATCGATCCACGACTCCATAATCACCGGCCCGACGGCATGGATCACCACGATCGTCTCCCCGACCCCGTTGCCACATCGATCCGCGACCTTTTGCACCAGCGCGTCGCCGCCCTTCTGCAGGAAGAGGTCGTTCCGATCGCCACGGATCCCATCGCTCGACGCAAACCCTTCCCCGGAATCCGCATTGGCAAAGACAATGCATAGATCCCGGTCAACGAGGTCTTGATCCGCAACATCATTCGTCAGGTAGCTCGCGACCTCGACATCATCCGAATCCCAAGCGGACTCCAGCGCCTCCCACGGAGTGACCAGATACGGGAAATCGACGGCGCCGCTCCCCCAGCCAGACGCCAGTGTCCCTTGGTTGCAGGCTCGGTCCGGACAGGCATTGGGGCCTTGGCCAGGACCGGCGTCTTCGCCGTATATACCGACGCGATATGTCCGCCCAAGTCCTGGACCTTCTCGCGGCAGCGGCAAGATGTTGTCGACATTCTTCACCAGCACCGTTCCTTCGGCCGCAACCTGGCGGGCAACGATGCTGTGAGCCTGTTTCCCCTTGCCCTGCACGTCGACATAGTGGTTAACCAGGCCAGTGGCGTTCTCGCCACTTCCCTCGTATAGATGGCCATATGGCTCGTCCGTCCAGGAGGAAAAGTTGGGGCCTCCGTCGTCCCACGGCGGAGGCATTGGCCAGGTATCCTGTCGCAGCTGATACCAAGCCGCAACAATCCGAGTGACCATGTCGTTCAGCCGCTCCAAAGGCAAGGTCTCGTTGAGAACAGCAATTGTGAGCTGTTTTCCCCACAGGGACTCTCCATCCGCCCAGACAAGACCATCGCCGGGCATCGACATATCAAGGCCAGCAAGTGCACTGATCACTCCGGACCGCTGGGCCAGCCAGTCGGACTGGACAAAGCCCTGGAAGCCCAGTTCGTCCTTAAGGATGCCGTTTAACAGCTTGCTGTTCCCGCAAGCGTAGGAGTTGTTGACCATTTGATACGAACACATGATGCTGGCCACATTCGCGCGGACGCTTTCCGCAAATGGCCAAACGAACACTTCTCGTAGGGCGCGGTCGTCGATGTTGGACGACAGGGCGTTGGGGAGACCCCATTCGCCGGCCTGTCGGAAATGTTCCTGCTCATTCATCACGTAGTGCTTCGCGGTGGCCATGACGCCGTTCCGCTGAATGCCGCGGATCGTCTGGGCGGCAGCCACTCCGCTGAGAACGGGGTCCGACCCGAAGCCTTCCCAATTGCGTCCTCCGGCGGGCATCATGCCCAGAGGGCCCATCGCCGGGCCCAGGATGACATTGACGCCTTTCCCGCGAGCCTCGTTGCCTAGCGCGAAGCCGCGCTGCAGCATGAGATCGCGGTTCCACGTGGCCCCAGTCGTGATTCCGGCGGGGAAAGCGGTGATGTTGTCGGCAAAGCGCAAGCCCAGCGGGCCATCCTGCAGACAGAGAGAAGGGAATCCGGCGAGGAGTGCCGGGCCTAGACAGCAGCAGTTAGACGGCAAATCAGACGGCAGATCAGACAGCAGTATTAAGTCAAGCATACCTGTATTGCCAACACAGAGCCCCATCTGCCAGCCGACGCCGGTCGTGACGTTGACTTTTTCTACCAGACTCATCCGTTCGACCAGCGCCTGGGCTTTGAGATAGCTGTATTCCCACCGTTCGGTCGTTCCACCGCGGGGGGAAGGGTACCAAGGAGGAGATTCCTGGCGAGTCAGCATACATTCAACGAACACGACTTCAACGACTGGCAGGTAACAAACTCACCCATTCCTTACTGTGCTTCTCCCAAACCCAGTCGCGCATGCGCGATCCAAAAACGATCAACGGGAGAAAGACGAGCAACAGAACAGCAGTCATGAGCAAACAGAGGCGATGTCTCTGATACAACGCCCTGAGCAGCGTCGTACCGGTCCGGACGTTGGTGATTTTTCCTTTTTTCTTCCAGTTCTTCAGCGCAGCGGTCATTTCGTTGTCGTCGTCATCACTGAGATCCGACGCAGAGAGATCGTCCAGACGCCAATGCTCGACGGCATCAGGATTATTCATCGAGACAGCATGTCCGTCGCTGTCATCGTCGTGGTCGGCGTCATCGCGACCAGCAGGATCACCACCGACAGGGAAAGCTGCTTCTTCATCGCTGCTTCCTCGTGGCGGTCTCTGCTGCTTCCGCAGCGGGATGCTCTTGGCATCAGGGCGACCGAGAGCCATCGCCTAGCAGGTAGACAGTAGACATTAAGAGGTAGATATTGAAGATGTAGATATTAATGGCATGGCTAAGCAGAGCAGTGGCAGCCAATTAAAGAAATACTCAGTATACAAGTGTAAGAGACATGATGCCATTAAATATTATTTAGAGAAGTTCTAAGCAGATGACGCCGGACGGTTTCGGCTTTCTTGGCGTCGGCATCGCTTCCGGATCACGTGCCAACAAATCTGATAACATACGGAGTATGCAAAACACACTAAAGGTCTCGAACCCAAGCGCAACAATTTGGAAAGGGAACCAAGACTGGAACGTCCGTAGAGGTAGGAGTCCTTAGTCGATAGTAGGTTGTCTTGTCTAAGTTGACCTCAAGTGGAAGAGGCCTTTCAACCTGCAAACTATCCAAGTGATCACATGACAAGGCTAGGGGTATTGCTTCTGCTGAGTGCTGACCGACATTTATAGTGTATAGCAACAGCCTCGAAAATAAATTAAAGCATCATGAAGCAGTGCTAGAAGTGGTACTGTACCATTACCTCTATCGTATGTCCATACATACATGTATGTACAGTACTACAATATGTAATGTAATGTACAGTACGTATATCAGGTTACCAATCCAGCCAGCAATAAACAATAACAAAGAAGAATAGATACTCTATACTTTGACCATCCAAACCAGAGTAGTGTTATCAGTAGTATAGTAGATAACCCTCCGTACTCCTTCTCCACACTCCACACTCTATATCCATCCTCGGTATAACTACGCAGACAAGGTTATAGTATAGTTATACCGATTGAATCCTTTCCTGTTTGGGGATTGAATCCTTTCCCAAACAGGAAAGTAATCTATCAGCTCTCTACCTAAATTGGATACCGATCAATCAATTATTCTTCGGGGGCAGTCCACTAATAATTTAAATTCAAATTGTCTTGTATCTTGTGTTCTGTCTTCGGAAGGACTCCGTGGAGTCCGTGCGGGGAAGAAGGGAATGGAATATATAGAGAGATAAGGTGCTTTTGTAGGTACGTATGTAGAAGACTTATCTAGATATAGAGATAGATACGGTGTTTTCTTCTTTCATTGTTTTCTGTTTATTATCAAGAAGTGACTGACAGACAGGTAGGTACAATACATACATAACTGATTCCTCAGTCCATTCAGCAGCAACACAAAACAAGGCATAAGACAGAACAGTAGGGTTCATCACAGTGTATATACTACATTTATCATATAAGGACATTCTTTAACTAAAGTAAGTACGAGCACAATCCATGAATTATTCCTGATATGCATACAGTATATGATACTAACCCCAATAGTCACATCCAGTATATATACAGCATATACAGAGTATATATAATATATATACAGCATGACAATCCCCCCCTACGAACAGCGCAGCCACGAAAAACGCATCCAACAACTCGAATCTATTCCAAAAGAATGGCGCTTACCAAGAGTCCCCTCAGAGGAAGAAGTCCGCAATGCACTGGAATACATCCGTCAACAACAAAATCACCTGCTGTCACCCCAAGAACTAGAAATAACCGAAACAACCAACATAACCATCCTCCTCCACAAGCTCGCAACCAGCGAACTCTCCTCCGTCGCCGTGACAACCGCCTTCGCCAAACGCGCCGCTCTGGCGCAGCAGCTAACCGGATGCTGTACGGAGATATTCTTCGCGGACGCGCTCGCTCAGGCGCGGGAGTTGGATGAGTACCTCGCAAGGGAAGGGAGGACGGTTGGGCCTTTGCATGGGCTGCCGGTGTCGGTGAAGGATTTGTTTGAGGTTAGGGGGGTGGATACTTCTATCGGTATTATACCCTACATACACCGCAGGTGTATAAGACAGTCTAATCTAGGTCCCTGCTAATGTTTTTCGACAGGATGGGTCGGTCTAACAGACAAGCCTGCAAAGGAAGACGGCCACGCGGTGCAGACCCTGCGCAGGATGGGCGCTGTGCTGTACGTGAAGACGAATGTGCCGCAGTCGATGATGGTATCACAATCCCCACCTAGTAGGAATCCCTTGCTCTAAATGTAGTTTCTAACGGTGCTGTGTGTAGATGTCCGACTCGTACAACCACGTCTTCGGGCAATGCGTCCACCCACTCAACAGAGCGCTCATCTCAGGCGGCAGTTCGGGCGGCGAGGCGAGTCTCGTCTGCGCGAGAGGAAGCATCCTAGGCATCGGCACCGATATAGGCGGCTCTATCCGTATTCCTGCCAGTTTGTGTGGATTGTATGGGCTGTCGCCGTCGTCGGGGAGGCAGCCGTATGAGCAGAGGGGGTGAGTAACCATTACATGTATCCCGCGTGACGATCATCTAGTGCTTTATTGATGACTGCTGACGATCCCAGCCTCAAACAAGACATCGTCCGCTCCGTCGCCGGGCCCATGGCCACCAGCCTAGCCTCTGTCGAGACGTACATGTCCGCACTGGCATCCGTCTCACCGTGGGAGATCGACCCGCGCGTGATCCCGATGCCCTGGCGCGCAGAGCAATGCACGATAAGCAAGGACAAGAGACTAAAAATCGGCTTCGTCATCGACGACGGCGTCGTCAGGGTGCAGCCGCCCATTGCCAGGGCGGTAAGGGAGGTGGTTGAGGCGTTGAGGAGGGCTGGTCATGAGGGTGAGCATACAAACCCTACATCTATATGTACTGGGCTGGTTGCTGACTGCCTAGTCATCGAATGGGACGCCACCTCGCACAACTACGCCTACAAACTCTGGGAAAAAGCCATCTTGTCAGACGGCGGCGAGAACTGTCGCAAGCTGTGTTCGCTGAGCGGCGAGCCTTTGATCGAGGGGATGCTCGTGGGGACGGAGAAAGACCTGTTGACGACGAGTGAGCTGCATCAAGTAAGCCCCTAGTACTCCTCCCACCATCATCTTTGTCGAACCCAGCTGATTGATTGCGCAAGCTCATCCTCGACAAATATACCTACGAAACGACGTATCTCCACCGATGGCACGCCGCGCAGCTCGACGCGCTCATCATGCCCGTCACGCCGTGGGTGGGCTACAAGCCTTGGACCTGGGTGCGGAGCCACCAGTACGTCGGGTACACGAGTATCTGGAACCTGCTCGACTATGCTTCGTTGGCGATGCCGGTGACGGTGGCGGATGAGAAGAAGGATCGGCTGGATATCGACACGAATATAGAGTATTGGGGGAAGCATGTCCCGAGGAATGCGTCGGATGAGTTTAATTATCGGCAATGTGAGTTCGCCTCCTTAGCATGGTAAAGAGAGTGTGGACTGTGCTGAGTGATTGCAGATGATATCAACCTGGTCAAAGGCATGCCTGTCGGTATCCAGGTCGTAGGTGGGAAATTCGGTGAGGAGAAGTGCATTGCTGTCGCTAAGGTTATCGAGGAGGCGTTGGTGCAGTTTAGGAAGTGATTGCCGTACATATACGCCTGTATATAGAAATATATTACTGTCAACGAGTGAAGCAACTAGCTGTAGTAGCTATACTCCGGAGTATGCAGTTTACGTTGATTGCATAACTATTCCAGTTCAGTTCGATTGTCATTCATCTCATACATACAATGAAAGAAACGCAACAAACGTATACAGAGGAAAGGGTATTCATGACGACATTCCGGCAGATACACATTCCGGCAGATATAGATGGAGAGGTAGGTACTGCTCACAGCTTGGCAGCAGTGCCCGGCGACGAAATCTCATTGTACAGCAGACTAAACCCGTCAGTAAGTTGCATGCAATGCAGTCCTCGGACTGGGCTTACCTCGTCAGGAAATCAGCATAGTCCTCGCCCGTCACCTGCGTGGCAAAGTACCGCGCCGCAAGCGC
>NW_013562807.1:0-15149 GCF_000968595.1 Rasamsonia emersonii CBS 393.64 | reverse complement strand
ACGGCATGGCCGCCGAGGGTTGTGTTAAGGGGAGCTGGAAGAGCAAGACCGTGAACGTTGGGAGCGTTGTGAGCGTTCGTCGGCGCTGGCTGGTCGTTGCCACGGCCTCGGACGGCGTTGTTCATCGGAGCCGCGCGGGCATTATTGCCTCTGCCTCTGGCGGCGTTCTTTACCGGAGCTGCGCGGACATTGCCTTGGCCTTTGCCTCTGCCTCTGCGGGCCTTGTTCGAAGGAGCTGGGATGGCATCGCCGCCCTCGGCGTTGTTGGCCTGGGTTTCGTTTTTTGGGCTTCTTGGGCCTTGAGCACCTCCTTTCCAGCCTGGACCATGTCTGCCTTCCTGACATTGAGTTTTTGGTTGGCTTCCGAACGGTTCATCTCGCGTATGGGATGATCGACCAAGTTGTGACTGGTGGGAAAATCCATAAGACGTTTGCATATGGTCTTGCGCTTCTGTTCGAACTTTCAGTACCTGTCACGGACGAAGGCTGCGAGGATTGGGCACTTACGTAAAGGGCATCAAGCACCTGTTGCAGCCTTTCTTGAAACGGGAGCTGGGGGGGGCGCTTTTTCTCGAAATTCGCATTTTCTTGCGATTGGGCAAGGGGGCCGTCTCTGCAGCGTCGAATGAGTAGGTCCTACATGAGATCAGTACATTTGAATCGTCCCTTGTTGGATGATAACAAACGAAGACGGCGGAAACTTGAACTCACGAGGGTTTCCCAAGCCGCGACCTCAACCTTCTCGGCAATGAGACGATTCTTATACCGTTTTCGAAAGGGCTTATTGTCAGTTGAATGTCCTATAGCCTTCATAGCATTCGACAACTCCACCACGATGGCCCTCATCTGCTCCTCAGTGGTGGGAATGGTCGGATCGTCCTCCGGCTTTCTGAAGGTGTACCGGCGCCACGCACGGGCTTCCTGGAGAGAAGAGAAGCGGGTATTCATGTCCGCTCCATGCGTAACAGGGTCCATGATGTGCTCAACCAGTTGCCTAGGTTCAGGTTCAGGCTCAGGCTCTGAGTCTGACTCAGGCTCTGGCGCGGTCTGTGTCCATTCTCCTCCCAATTCATAATCATTTTCATCATCCCGTTCCTCTTCCTCTTGTTCATTTTCATGCACTTCGTCTGAAACTTTTCCGTCCGCGTGTTCATTACCCGCACTCTCAGAAACAGGTACATTTGGCTGATTCGCCACGCTCGACCGAGGATTGACTGCACTCGACTGGTAATTGGCAATGCCAGACTGAGGAATAGCCATGCTCGACTGGGGATCGGTCGCAGAGGAATTGGCAATGTCCGACTGAGGATTAGCCATGCTTGACTGGTGATTCACCGCGCTTGACTGAGGATCAGTTGCAGAGGAATTGGCCACGCCTGACTGAGGATCAGTCGCAGAATTGATGTTCGAGCCAGCGTCATTGAGATTGGCATCATTCACAGAACCACCAGTTTGAAGGAAGTCCAGCATCTGATTTGCGATTTCAACATTGGAGTTGTCGCGTGGGAGTGGGATATCGGGCTGGATGGCTGTTCCAACGACGGAAGGGGTGTTTGACTGATTAGGTTGAGCTTCGTTAGGGAAGATTCCAACCTGACCCTGACGGTACTGCACACCAGGGTTGTGCTTTACAAAATCAAAGTTAGAAGCCAAGAACGCATTCATCGGGGCACCAGAGGCATCGGCTCTAGCCAGGCTTCCGCTCTGGATGAAGGCCTCTTCCTCAGCGGCAGTCGAAAAAGTTCCAGGGGGAGCATAGTAGCCGCCGCCGTTCGGTCCAACCAGGTATGTAGTTTGCTGATACTGATTCCCATATGCACCCGAGGCCGCAGCGTCGCTCTGGGTATCAGTGTTGTTGTCCGAGGCATCGTTCACAGACGAGTCAACATCATTAGCCCCGTCCAAAGAGAGCTGCCCGTTTTTCGCGATTTGCTCTTGATCGGATGAGGTTTGCTGATGACCGTCCTCGACTTCCTGGACGTCAATTTTTTCTTTTTCTTGCCTATAGTGAAATGTTAGGAACTGATAGACCAATTATTCTCTCTTTGACTTACTCAGCGAATTCCTTATCCAAATCCAACTCTTCATGTTCGTAGGCTTCACTTTCGTAAAAAAACATGTCATCGAAATAACTCTGGTGAACATTGCCGATGTCGTTATTGTCGTTCTCATCGATATTGTCATCAACGTTTTCGTCGAAGATCAGATCGACAACGTTGCGTTCGACGTTGTCACTCATGTTGACAGCCAGTGCCAACACACAGAAACAGAAAGTACAGGGTAGGTATCAAGTGTAAATCGCGAGTAGAAAGCAGAATCGTTAGGGAATATCTGAACAGCAAGATTCGAATTTCAACGCCTCAGGCGTGCTTGACAGATTTCAATGATACAAATGAAGGTCAGTGACAGTTTCTAAGTGTAGAACGAGAGGGATTGCGAGTTAAAACACAGCGTAGAGAGCGAAATTGAAGATTGAGTCAAGAGATTGAAGATTTTTGGTAGAATTCACAAAAGGAGAGTCGTGAGAGTTGCGTGAAGGGGATGAAGAAAAAAAAAGTCGAGGGCTGGGAAGCAAGTGGGCTTTTATATGCCTGACTCCAATCGTGAAAATGGCCTTTCCAAAAGCAGCAGTAAAAGATGGAGAACAATGTATTGTTCCCCAGTCTTTCACTTTCGTGCTTGAGGGCTATTGTGACAATAATGCTCCCCGACTCGCCCAGTGAATGCCTGATGCCGGAATCTTCCCCCCTAAGCCATATCCCCCTAATCTATATTGACAGAACAATAGATTCCGCTGCCATTGTCGCCAATTACCCCTATACAGACCTCCTAAGTTACTTATTATTCTCAATTCTTCAGATTGATGTTGCTGTGAAGTGAACTTGCCTATATCTATGACTTGGCCGCCATCAGCGAATCTCGATATCTGGACCCACTTGGGGCTCTCTGTCAGGTGGGTACCCAGGCCTGTCAACAAAGAACTATATTTCGGTGGCTGGGAGCAGATTTTTATGCCTAGGGCCTTAGAGCGTAGAAAACCGGTTTTCGCTGCCATTTGAGAGGTTACCGCCCTCCGGACGTCCCAACTCTGAGTTGTTGTAGAGAATTCTCCCAACATCCGCACACATCGTCAGCACGCGGTGAGTATCACGTGCGACCTTTGCGCCCCCAAGCATCTTTGGACTCAACGCGATCGATTGCAGCATCATCGTGACGCGCATATGGTTTTCTCCGAAGTCCTTGACCATCCAAAACAAACTGAGATTGATACCACAGTCACACAGAACAGAAAGGACGACATGAAGAAGAAGAAGCAAAGTCTCCATGATGGAAGTCTCATAATTAGCCTATACATGTTGCAATCACAACGAGCGCCAGTTGAGATCAGAGCTGGGAGCATCATGCAGACAGATGATTTCCGATCTTTCTTTCTGTGTGAATGAAAGCGCGTTATTAGAAACCATTTTCTCCAAGATTCATATCTAACGGTCGCAATCGCAAAATCGTATTTGATGCATACAATTGAGTCATAAAAGCAGATGTTCCGAGTCTGAGGATTTGATGCTGACATGCAACGGAACTAGGAGATCGATGGTATACCAAGTCAACAGAAGAGATGCGAACACATCAACCGGATCAAGAAATCAGAAGACAATATGCCGAAACAATGAATTGAAGAACCTAATGACCTCTCAATGCCTCTATTCCTTTCCATTCATACGCGGAGATGACTTTGTGATGGCAGCACTCGCTGAGGTGCACCCACGAGAGAGATGAGATGGCGGCGATTTTTCACCACATTGACAAGAATTCCCTTCCAATAACATCATAACGCACCAGAAAAAGGTAATTCGAACGGGCAAAATGGGCCAGGTTGATAGCTGTCATGCCGTTGTGCTTAACGGATATTGAAAAATTGAGGTTGTTCTAACGGCACGGTGATTGGCGGCCGCTATCCCGGGATGTACAGGGGCTGCTGCACGTCATCCCGAGAGTTTCTAACCATGAACGGGAAAGACATCAACGCCGTCGGAATCTAAATTGAGCTTATTTTGAGGGAATGTGAACACACTGGTTTAAGGTTATTTTGCTTTATTTTTATTTATTCAGTACGATATCACGATAAGTTCTGTATTTTAAATTACAGAAACACGGAGTTCCACCATGCTCATTTGTGACGAGTTGCAATGCAAACCGTTTCAGGAAATCGCAATGGCTACCTACCTACCTCAAGGTAGAAAGGTGAGGTCCGTAACCTACCTAGGTAGTTGCCTACTGAGGCAATCGCGATTTAGAAGTTGCTAATTTCGGAAGTCGACAAACGCAGGTACTCGTGGGTAATAGAACAGCAACCCTTCGTTTATCGACTTTATCACATTCTTGGGACTTCACATTCTTCATGGGGCTTGCTCAACGCTCGTTTGTGAACAAAATTGGATACTCTGACAGAGTACTCGCTATCGTTAGGTCTCACCGTCCTATTATCGTCGCGCAGGTAAGATACCCCGTGTTGATCTGCTAGCTCTGAAAGCTTTGGCGATTGTCTTACATATTTAACGTACAGAATTGATACCTCCAAGTCCGCGCGAGATACCTATCTTCGAAGTTTTTTGTGACCATGCAGCTACGGTTTCTCATCGTCTTCACAAATGTGGTTTATCTGGGACAAAAGACAGCAGCCATGCCAGTTCTTACGACGCCATTTCGAACGGAAACGGTGGCAGACAAAGCAGCAGGTTGCGAATTTTACTCAGCTGTGTGCACACATGATCGAACCTTCGCTTCATACTTCCAGCGCCCATTGCTGCCCAATTTCGCAGATCCTGCCTATTCCACGAACAGCATGCTGAGAGTCCAGGTCCGCCAACTTCTTCCAACTTCAGGGGACGATTTCTGGTATGGGGGAAGTGGGTACGTAAGAGAACTTCATGCTCGATCCTGAAGTAGACGGCTGTCATTGACGCTGACTTTCCGGTAGAGGCGTGCAATTAGGTGACGGGAAAGACAGTGATAAAAGAGACACGTAAGCTGTACGAGGGACGAGGATTGAATCGATGGAAGGGAAAACATAAAAAGCAGGACTACGCTTCCATTGTTCAGTGCACCTCGAAACCCTCTTAAAGGAATTTCTTTGGTACTGCTTATTGATACTTAGCTGAAGGCAGATATCAATACTTGAATGGGCGTTCAAACGGTGAGATTTCAGACTCTGGAAAGAACGGGGCAATACGTATTAATTATCGTTACGTTTTTATTACAAATGAGACACATCATTCGAATTGCGCATAACTGGGAAAGCAGCTATGGTTTGTGCTACAAAGACCATATTCTCAAGCTGTTATCGCCCGTCGATCTCGCCGGAAGATTGCCCATATCGTCAACTGCGGCGTAGTCAACGAAATGCCTCTGGCCGGAACAGGTAGCCAAAACACTACCACCTGGATGTAAAACCGCACTAGTAACCGAGTCTAAAACTCTTGTTATTTCTCTGAATACAAGGAAGATGATTGCAGAAGACAGCTTACCATCATGAACTTTAAACTCCCAATCGGGTTCCTTCTGTCCCACGGTCGCAAACGGGTTCCTCCAGACCCGTGTCACTCCATCAGTCCCGCCGGCCCATACCTCGTGCGATTCAGTTTCACCGATCGGTATAATATCTGCTTTCAACCGCTGGTTCGAGATTGCCCTGCGCCCCTGAAGCCACCCAAGTAGCTGTCCGGTGACTCTGATATCGTACACCAGCATGCCCTGACTCTTCCTCTCAGCCACATAAAGATATCTCCCACAAGGACTCCATAGAAGTTGCGTGATTCCCTTCCCGCCGATGTGGCGATCGGCCTCGCTCTTCGCGATGCTGAACGTCCCTATGAGCTCTCCACAACCCCTGGAATCATAGAGAGCGATGTTGCGCGTGAATGTCCCCGCGGCCAATATGCCATCTTCGTTGGGATTCATCGCCATTGCAGAAACAATACCCTTCATGCCTACGCCACCACCAACTATCTGTTTGCGCTTACTGGGTATGGTAGGCATCCTCAAGACGGGGCCGTCGCTTCCCGGTCGTGAAACATCAAAAAGGCATATTAGACTATCAGAGCCAGTCAAGAAATGAGTTCCACCCAGGTGAGCAGGATACAAAATAGAATGTGGTGTGATGAAAGCTTCAGTCGAGGGATTGATTAACGAGTACGTCGCCAGAGTCTGTGGCGCAAGAGCCGAGGAGAGCCTGATCGGGTGATCGCGTACAGATGATAGGAGAAGCGTGGTTGAGGGATCTTGAAGAGAGAAGTAAGGATAGATAGCAGTGGCGTATATCGGTTCAGAGGACGGCAATGTAGAATAAGGTGTTAGCTGCAGCGGTGCATCTCTTTCATCTAAGAGATCTGGGGGGCTAATATCGTCAGCTCAAGTCATGAATCTCCATCAGCATGTTATATTCTGTGGCACCAACAGGACAAATGTTCGGATGTGATTATCTGCAGAGTCTGTGATGACCGTTGTTCCGTCAGGAGTCCTGTGGTCATTGTCAGTCCAAGGTCTTCCCAGCGACTGGATCTCTGGATCAAGAACTGACCATTCTGCACTCTTGAAATAATTCGAATCGATGCGCCCCTGCTTCCTACCGGACGCTGATTCCGGAGTTGGAGTCAAGGATTTGTCCTTTTGAGATTCTGAGTCTGCAGACAATTGGGTGGCTTCACAAAAAGCCACACATAGTGGATTCAAGCTTGTATCCTGGTCCTGGCTCATTTCTAAGGACTAAGCACTCTCCTCGAGTCAAATCAACGATGCCACGCATTCAGGAAAGGAGAAAAGGGCATGGACAGTCAAGTATAAAGGTGAAAAAATAGCATGTGATCCGCACAACGAATCCGGATCTCCTCTCGCATGTTTTGAAGTTATATGTCTTCAGTCTACCTTCCCCGGGCGGTGATCACCCGAAAGAAGGACGTTTGGGGCAAACGAAGTACATGTACATTTACCACGTCTAAAAACAATTTCATAAACAGTAAATTTTTCTAACATCCCATGTCTATCCGCAGGGGATAAGAAAGCTTTGGGATATAAGCAGAATCATCCATGGATGGGTGTTTCCTAAGATACTACTGCTGATGACGCTAAACCGAAAGAGGTGGCGGCAAATCTCTCACCGCCCGGCACTAGCCTCGCATCGCGGTACGGCTTTGTTTTCAGAAACACAGCGTCAGCTCAGCTCACCTCAGTTGTTATTTATTATTGTACTGGGCAAATAGCCTCCTGCAGCGACACACGGGGGCTGGACCAATCGTCAGCTCCTTTTTAGTCTGATAGCTCTGTATCTTTGTTTGCCCCCCTCCATCATGTTTTCCGCAAAGTCTTCGGCGCCAGCGACTGGAGGGTTGACAGTCAACACCTCCGCCGCAAATTCACTCTTGTAAGTACCCTTCTCTCCCCAGCCCCTCCTATTATTGTCGCGATTTCTTTGTTCTCGACTTCTGTAATGCCTGCGCCTGATTTCGCCATGTTTGACGCCAAGATGTCCCACTTCTCTGTTTTGCAGACTTCTCTCTGTCTCGCAGACCCGACGGCTCTGCTTTCTCTCCAATTTGTTCGGGCATTGCAGGCACAATCAGAATCATGGGGTTGAGGAAAAGAAGAACTGCAAAGTCCAAGCAGGACAATGAAGAGGATGATGAATTTGCTGACTTTGAGACACTGTTGAAACGCATGACATCGAACAGTGGCAGTTCCAATGCTCAAACCACTTCTTCTACAAGTCAACCGACCACCACGAGTACAACCGGGAGTACAGGAGGCCTTTTCGGAAACTTGGGTAGCTCAACCAGTCAGTCTAAACCTGGCGGGGGATTGTTTGGCAGTACCACGAGCGGGACTACACAGGGTCAGAGTGGACAAAGCTTGTTCTCGGGGTTGGGCTCGAACACCACAAGCGGAGCGCAGCAAAGTGGGACGACGACGACAACGACATCGCAGCCACAGTCTGGAAGTTTATTTTCGGGCCTGGGAGGAACTTCTACCAGCAATACGACGCAGCAACAAAGCGGGGGGAGTCTGTTTGGAAATCTAGGAACCTCGTCGACGACCCAGACTCAATCGAAATCCCTCTTCGGCGGCCTTGGGAGCTCAACTACTGGAAGCAGCCTCTTGTAAGTATTGGAAATCCAGTGACATATTCCGCTCTATCAAGAACTCATTACTGACTGTCATTTACTTAAAAAAGTGGAAATCAAAATACTTCTCAACAGCAGCAGCAACAACAACAGCAACAACAAAAGCCAACACTGTCTCTCTTTGGCAATCAAAATACTGGTACATCGCAACAGCAACAGCAAGCGTCAGCCGCGACCGGAACCGTCGTTCCCGGTGTCAAAGTCGATGTCAGCAACTTGCTACCCACAACCAAGTTCGAAAGTTGTTCGGACGAGTTGAAGAAGCAAATTGAGGCCATTGATACTTTCATCCTTAATCAAATCCACATGTGCAATGAAGTTTCGGATCTCCTGCCCACAATTGCCAACCAAGGAGCCACCATCCCCAACGATGTTGAGTTCGTGCAAGGCAAGCTCGATACAATGCAGCATGCACTGGAAAACGATGCCGGAGATATTGATCATGTGCGGAAATTGGTGTCCCGTGATGCTGCTGAGGCACAGGTTGCTTTTCGTGCGATCGATAATCTGAAGCTTCCGCTTCAATATCAGTCTACGGGTGGAGGATGGTGGTCAGTGTCGGAGCAACAACTTGCCGAACGACAGTCACTGCGTTCATCGATCAGAAATAGGAAGAGCACCCTCGCTCTCCCGGATGACGTGGAAGCTGATCCTTCGACGGTGACGTCCGTGAACGGGGTTCCTGTGAACCTTGTTGATTACTTTTCACACCGGGCTGACGAGATGCGATCCGTGCTTGACAGCTACAAGCGGAATCTCAAAGAGATCGAAGACCATCTGCACGGTGTCGAGGCCACGCTGAGCAGGCAGATTAACGAATTTGTCGCCTCGCGGAACCGGGACGGCACAGCAGGCACCTCAGGAGCGGCCAAGTCGCAGCTGAACGACCTCGCAGCTGCTCTCAGTGACGTGGAGGCAGGCATATTTGGTGTTGCCAGCAGGCTGGGTGGCGTCAAGGAAGAGGTGCAGGAATTGGTCTTGGGGCCTCCAAACGGAGGTCTTGGTAGGTTGGGCTAGGTACGACATGTGACAATGAATGGGAGGAAAACGATTTGAAGATATCATGCTTGTACACTACGACTTTTCTCTGCAGGACTGCGGATTGGCGGTTCCGGTAACTGCGTGGTTCTGGCGTCTTGGATGCGGAATTCTTTTTGCATGTTAGAAAACCGAGTCCGGCAATGTCTGATTAATTTGCATAGGCTTCGTAATGACAGGCTTTGAAACACATTAGAAGCGTTATGACAAGACTAAATCTAATGTATTAATGATCTCTGTACAGAGTATACGCGTCCAGTTGTCCGCGTCATCCTGTGGTCCAGCCCCTGTACAGCATGCGGTTTGGAGAGTTGAGATTCCTTGATCATTGTCTGGTCTGTTAAATCGGAGTAACAAAAGAGACGCGATAGTGGCGTAGTACGGAGTACTCCGTATCTAGCCGTCGGTTGTATCAGCATCCCATCCCGTCTGGATTATTCTGGAGAATTGACAGGATAAGGTGTAGGGAAGGAATTGGACGGCTTCGACCGGAAATTGCTTCTCCTTAATATCAACTTGATCTGCCCATTGTTTCACAGAGTTACGACGTTGTTGCTATTACAACGTCGTTATCAGGAAAGTAGACAGTCCAACCAGTTGCTTCGTGGAGTATCCGAAGGATGCAGTCGCCTTGGTGTGGGGGGATTTCCATCTGAATGATCGCCGTATGTTGCAGTTGCAGTGCTGCAGACCGCCTGTCTGACCCTGATGATCTTGAATTCTTGATTGATAAGTACACCGTAGACTCCCGCACGCTGAAAAGTTGTGGGGAAATGACTCCTGCGGAGTTGCAAAAAGCGTTCTGAAAGGCCAAGAAACGCGCAAGAAATCCCCGGTCTTGCGTTATCGGCGCTTGTGTGACGTGACGTCTCCGGATCCGATAACCCGCCCGTCTGGGAAAGCCGCTTTGCTGCAGACGATTGGCCAATTGCGTATACACGGCCAAAGACGAAACGGATGCTATCGCTTTTGTTGGACAATGGATGGACATCCTGCGACTGATTGATGAGCAGGGGAAACGGCTAGCTTGCTTGCGTCCTCGCGTCGTCATCCGTCTGTGAGGCTGATGGCGCAATGTTGCAGCGCATAGCAGACGCGGGTCCTTGACACAGCAGTATGGTATCAAATTCGGGCTGTCAGCTTACTCTGGGCCCGTATCCGTCGGGACAGCGGGTGTATGTAGCCCCAGAGAAGATGATGACAAGACTCTTCCTGACCTCATACTCGCCGTCAATCACACCATCCTGTCCCTGAGTCGCAACAGGCATGCTTCGAAAGCATGAGTGCCTTAGTAATGGCCTCTGCGTCATGTCTGCCGATTGTGTTCGAGGCTCAGCGGTGTAGGTTCTTTGTACTCCGTAAAAGATAAAAGGAGGCCTCCCTTTCTCTCGAACTTATTGCAATTACTTCTCTGACTGCTATTATTCAAGGAGCTTGCTTCAATTCTTGTTACCTGCGATTTAAGCTCGAGGCCATATCCACGAGGACCATGGCACCATCACTCGAGGAACCCGTCGGTACTGCTGAGCCTCTCGAAGTGCCAGCAAAAGCAGCGGGCGCACCAAACAAATTCAACTACGAACCAGGGCGGACGGTCGTAGAGAACCACGACAATTACGCCCACGAGGACCTTCTACCGTCGTTCCCAGACCTCCACTGGGAACCCCTAGGCCCAATTCCTTACGAGGACAAGGGTCTGCTCGGAGATCCCAACTTTAGCAACCTTCTCAGCTCTGCCACGGCTGTCTTTGACTACACGCCCAAGATTGGAACCGAGATTCACGGAGTCAACCTGGCCAAGTTGACCGACGCACAGAAGAACGATCTGGCTCGTCTGATCGCAGTTCGCGGGGTGGTCTTCTTCCGGGCCCAGGATGACTTTGACATTGAAGCTCAACGTGAGCTGGGACGGTACTTTGGGACTCTGCACAAGGTATGATGAGAATGCCCGAGATCGTCTTGATGTAGCCTATACTAACTTCTGTTTGCTAGCATGCGACTACTGCTGTTCCACGGAGGAAAGGTTTAGAAGATGTCCATGTGGTTTATAGCGTGGAGAACTCTGTTGACCAGCGTGCCCTCTATGCGCCAAGCTTCTTGTGGCATTCAGATGTATGAAGGCTCTTCGTCCTGGTAGAAAACAGTGACTAATTTCGACTCTAGGTGTCCTACGAAGTGCAGCCTCCCTCGTACACCTCTCTGAAGCTTCTTACGGGACCTACTCGCGGTGGCGGCGGTGATACTGTGTGGTCCTCGCAATATGCCGCATACGACGCACTGTCGCCTCACATGCAGACGTATCTCAAGGGCTTGACGGCCTTGCACTCGGCAGAAATGCAAGCAAACGACTCGCGGGCGCTAGGTCGGCCCGTTCGACGCGAGCCCGTGACAACAGAACACCCTCTCATCCGGACCAACCCCGTGACAGGGTGGAACGCGCTGTTCTTTAATCCGGGCTTCGTCACCAAGATTGTCGGAGTCCCCAAGACGGAGAGCGACGCCATCATCAGGTATCTGACAGAAGTCATCACCACTACACAGGAGATGCACGTCCGCTTCCAATGGGGCAAGAATGACGTCGCGTTCTGGGACAACCGCTCCACAGTAAGTCTGCCTGGAAGCCCTTTGCTGTTTCTCAAGGTAACGAGCATGGTTTGCTAATCAATTGCTTTCTAGGTCCACACCGCAACTTACGGCTTTGCGCCCCATCGTCGTCACGCTGTGCGCGTTGCTCCCCAGGCAGAGCGTCCTTACCTGGATCCAAACGGTAAATCCCAGGAGGAGGAGCTCGCTTCTCGTTACAACCTGCCGAAGGTGAACAAGGACGGGTCGCGTCAATCGAACTACAATGACTGAATAAATAGAGTCCGGAAGCTGGCCTTCTGGGTCTTCAATTGCAATTACCTTTCTGTAACATGGCATACAGTGTGTCTAGAACCTGAAATGACGGATTTATGACTGCTGATATATGACGAACAGATTTCTTTCAGCAGTGCTGTTCTCTTTGACTTTCTTTTGGCATTGGTACCTGATCTGATTTCTGATGTTTTCTTCTTTTCTTTGATGGAACAGTCGGTTTCAAGTCTCGAACATATGAGTATCAAACATCGTTCAAGATACCAAAAGCGTGATATAGTGCAGAAAACCGGATTTATATGTACTGTACCAAGAATTGACTCGATGACGAGTTATGAAACCTAAGCAATAATAAACAGTAGCAAGAAAAGAGTCGAATGGAATCGAAGAGTCGCCATTTATCCAGGTGGGAGAGTCGACAGGTAGGATTTCGCAGGAGAGAGGACAGTCCGGAAGAAACGAATAAGGTTATTCAAATGGGTTGATGGATGGTTGGTTTGGCTCTTGGTTCAAAACTAGGACCACCTGATTCCAGCTACTGTGAACCCTGCCTATAACAAACCAAATGAAACAAGCTAAATTTTTCGTTATAGTAAGGAATTCGTTATACCCAACTCCCCCCTTTTTCACCCCCAAAAAAGCTTCGAATGTCTTGCTGCGCTGCCTATGAGGCTTTTCTACCCGTAATTAACTTCTCATGCCTATCCAGAGCCTTGATCAACTCGCTGTCTCCTTCCTCCTGTTGTTCCTCGTATAGACGAAGCCGTTTTAAAGCCTCAAGGGCCTCAGAGATAGTTATACGTGGTAACACCTCAATTTCCTCATCTGATTCTGCCTCAATCTCAGGCCCAAATTGAGCAAGAATCTGGTCATCAAGTTGCTCAATGCTATCCTCAACCACCTCGTCAATTGGGTTCAAAAATTGATCGATATCCATGAGATCATTGATGCGTGATTTGAGGCGAAGTTGTTCGAGCTTTGATGAGATTTCTTGAATATCTTCATGATGTGAGAAGTCCCCTGAGATCCTGCGTTCTTGAAGCGCTTTATTGAAGCAATTTTCAATAATTGAAGGCTTTATCTCGATGTCCCAAACACGTATGCCCCATCTGATTGCCTTTAGCACATTCATTGATCGAAGAGGATCATCTCCAGCATCAAATTGAGAACAGAGATAGTTAACCCATTGTTTTTCCAGAGTATCTTCCATGCCTGAATAATCCCTTGATCAAGAGGTTGATATTGACTTGTTGAGCCTGGAGGAAGCCATATAATCAACGTATTCTTTAGTGGTGAGGGGCTTGCATTAATTGAAGCAATAGCAGCCTCATGAGCTGAGAAATTATCCATAAGAAGAACAACTTGCCGGCCAGTCATGCGCATATCGAACCAGCGAAGCCATTCCTTCATGATCTCGCTAGTCATCCATGCCTTCCTATTAGAGCGCCATACTAGATTCAAATTTTTGATATTGATTCCAGTGGCTTGAAGGCACGAGGCGTCTTTGCAGTCCCAATATACCATGTTGGAAGCTTCTCAGACCCATCAGAATTGCAACAAAAAAGTGCAGTGATTCGTGCTTTTTCTTTTTTGCGACCAGGAAGGCTTCGAGTTGCAAGGCTTCGATCTGGGATCTGTTTCCAGAATAAAGATGTCTCGTCACAGTTGAAGATATCGCGTGGATTATATGCATTCAAAGTCATACGTATAGAGACCATACGGGCTTCAGAATCACCGGGAACACTGCCTTCTTCTCCAAAAAAAAAGTCCGATCTTTTATGCCCTTTCTAGCCTGGAATCCGTGTAGCCAACCATTGCTGAAAGAAGGCATCTCAGTATCTTTATATATAGGCAGATTCTGCCAAAAGAACCGTGCTTTCTCACGAATCACTTCTTGAGTGATTGGTATACGCCCTTCAGCCCGTATAATTCATTCATATAAGGCCTGTTCAAGTTCTGGCCAGTTCTCCTGCCTTCGCTTTTTTAAATCGCCTCGCTGTAGTATAGGGGAATCAAGGGCGTCGTATCGATGGCTAAGGATCTCGGAGATGGAGGAAGGAGCAATCCGCTGCTTGTATTCATCGAAAAACCAAGCCTGGAGGTCTTTGATTGATGCTTTTGGATGTAGGCGACGGTAGGCTCGAAGGGCTGCTTTTTGAGAATTTGAGATAGCTAATCAGCGAGGCATTTTAGCAAATGTTCCACACTCACGTGCCTCTAATTATAACGAATTTTGTATGGAGGGAAGAGGTCAAATAACGAATTCCGTTATAATGCAGGATTAACGAATTTTGTATGGGAATTGAAAATGAACACGGTGTTGATTTCGTTATAGTGAGATATTCGTTAGAGCCGGGTTCGTTATAGGCAGGGTTCACAGTACCTATCTTTCTAGCTATTTACAGTGCACAAAACAGACAGACAATAAAAACAAAAGCCGCCAAATGCTATCGCCGAAACGCCACCATTTAACTGACTTGACTGTATATTAACCCTTCATAAAGTGCATCCATTCATAAAGTTAGCCAAAGAAAAACACATTCCCTTGAGCATCCCGTCTGGTCGACGTCATTTTCTTTATAAACTCCTCACCCGGCTCGTATTCGCGCCACAGGCTGGCCGGGAAGATGTGCTTGTTGCGCTCGTACCACCGCCGATCCACGACTTTTGTCAGGGTGGGATCCGCATCGGCGCCTTCGAGATCCTTGTCGCTTGGTCGAGAGAGAGGATCATTGTTGTCTTTCGGCGGAGGCGGTTTGTTGGAATAGTCGAACAGCAGGCCGCCGGATTTGGAGAAGCTGGGCACCTTGTTGGCAATGAAGTAATAGAACTCATAGTGCTGTGGCAGACGGGGTTGGTTAGCATTAAGCATGAAATACAACTAGCATGAAAGAGAGAAACTCACATGTGGAATAATGATCTCCCCTCGAACCAGCATCAGGTCATCCACCCCGACTCGGGCCCATTCCCGGCGGCTGTCTTTCTTCACCCGGCCGCCGTTTTGAGTGCCACTGACCCCCAGCTCAGCGCCGACCTTTCGACATCGATCCAGAAACAGCCAGACAGGGTCGCCTTTTTTGG
>NW_013562808.1:0-12539 GCF_000968595.1 Rasamsonia emersonii CBS 393.64 | reverse complement strand
CTTGTTGTTGTTGTTGTTGTTGTTGTTGTTGTTGTTGTTGTTGTTGTTGTTGTTGTTGTTGTTGTTGTTGTTGTTGTTGTTGTTGTTGTTGTTGTTGTTGTTGTTGTTGTTGTTGTTGTTGTTGCTGTTGTTGCTGTTGCTGTTACTCTTAGACCCAGCCTGTGTCTTTGGTTTCTCCGTCTTCGTCGGCTTTTCCACAACCCCCTCTGTCTGTTTGAAATCAAGATCCGCCCCGATATAGCTCGAGCAAGTGCTGAAGATGACGCGCACGTCGCGGTCCGGCGGCTGCGCCCTCAGCGCCGGGCTGAGGATACTCAGAAGGTGGAAATTGGCCAGGTAGTTGACCTGCCATTCCTCATCCAGGCCGTCCTCTGTCTTCCGTCTCGGGCTCCACGCCGGCGTCAGCGTGTTGGCGCACAGAATGACCATGTCCAGCCGCCGGGGCATCGAATTATCGACCCATTTGGTCGCAAACTTCCGCACCGAGTGGAGCGAGGTCAGATCGACCTGTTCCGCATATATAAGCTGGTTTTTTGTCGCTTTTCGCAGGTCCTGGATGTAGTCGACGAGAAAGGGGTCGGAGGGAGCGTGCTGTGTGAGGAGAATGATCTGGGCGCCGCGTAAGGCCAGTTCATATACGAGCGCAGCACCGACGCCTGATGTTCCGCCCTACATTTCAGTCTTGTTTAGCAATTGATCAGATATAGCTTTTTTTTTTCTGTATTTCCAAAGTTTGGACGAGGAACAGAATTAAAATCCAAAAGTTCCAGGCAGACGAACCGTAACCATGACCACTTTGGAGCGCATCAGTCGTTCCGACCGGTTGCGGGCACCGCCGAAGTAGAACTTCAGCAAGCCCACGACGGCCAGACATGCGACCGTCTTGAGGAACGGGTACGCATAGGGGATGGACGAGAGGCCCTCGGAGACGGCCTGCGCAATCAGAGGAATGGGCATTGTGTTGGTGCCTCATCCAGTAGAGAAGTGCTCTGTAGACTGACTGTCAGGTCATTAATTAGTTGAACTCCGGCCGCGTCACGGCTCTTCGCCGAGCCAGCTTGCTTAGCTTAGCCGCAGATCTCCCGCCGCCGCCACGCGAGCGGACATGCAGCAAGAACCAGCACTGCCTTCCATACCATCGTTCTCTCTACTCTTTTGCTTCTCTTCTCCTCGTCAAACTGACTTCCTCACACTCCTGTCCTGTCTCCAAGACAGTATCTATGTTTAACTTTCATTCAGACAGGACAGCAGAGACATGACATAGCTCATAGCTCGACCCCGCTTGCTTGATCTAACCATGTCCCATCACTACAACGGCGACGACGAGGACTACTTCCTCCCGCTCGAGGACCAGCGAGTCTTTGGCGCTGGCATTAAGAGGAAACGCGTCCCGTTCGTCCGTCCTTCTGACCATGGCACTCTCAGCACGACGGCCGACCAGGCTTCTTCTTCCGCCGTGCGTCAGACAAGCGAGCCCGCGACCAGCGTCGCAGATCGATATCTTTCCATCGTGCTGCCCAAGCGGAGACAACTGGAAAAGAATCAGAAACTAGATTCGCAGGAGGATAAGCTCCGCGACGAAACTGCCTCTGCTCCTCCGTCCTTGGGGGGAACGACGACGACGTCGCCCGCTCTGCTTCCGCCGGAGGGAGAAGAATCCCCTGACGATAAGAAGAAGAACACAATAACTCACGACGAAACCGTTGTCGTCTCGCAGCAGCAGAAAATCTGCGATGTGTGCAACCTCCCCCTGACAGAAACTACGACCTCTTCTAGAGTCACCACCGATGGCGACAAACCAAGAACGCCTCACGAAGCCTCCATCGCGCACCAAGTCTGTCTGACGCACTCGCATCCACCATCCCATCTAGACCGTGCCCGCCATGGCTTTCGCTACCTCGCCTCATACGGATGGGATCCAGACAGTCGGCTGGGTCTAGGCGCGCCAGGACGAGAGGGGATCCGGGAACCGATCAAGCCGAAAGTGAAGCACGACACGTTCGGACTGGGGATGCAGATCGATCCGGAGGCCGTCGCCGCCGTGCAGAAGAAGCAGCAGCAGCAGCAGGAGCAGCGGCAGAAGCTGAATGCGAAACAGGTGCGTCTCAGGGAGATGGAGGCCAAGAAGAAAAGTGACAAGCTGCGCGAGATGTTTTATCGCAGTGATGATGTCCAGCGGTATCTGGGGGGTGATGTATAGAAAGAAATAAACTAGAATAGTCTCGTGGTCGTATCATGCGATCGCATGGATGCACAGGGGGATTTTATTTTCTTTTCAACTTTTGGGCCAGGCTGCCCTTTCTCTCTCCCTCTCCCGCTCCTTTCTCAGAAAAAAAAGTTGCATACCTCTTTGCAAACACAACGGCGTTACTATTATCGGATTACATAGATTTGATTTGATTGGATTGGATTGGATTGGATCAGGCCTGACTGACTGACTGACTAGCTGGCTAGCTAGCTGGACTGGGCTGGGTGGGTTATATTTTCTTTTTTTTTGTCTGCGATATGTACGATTGATATGATTGATACGATACCCCTTCTTCTTGGCTTTTTCATTTTGGTCTACAGTCTATGGGAAGGAGTTTAAAAGTTTTTGACTTGTTTTTTGTTTTTTACTACTCCGGAGTATACTATTCTATTCTGTACTTTCCATGTCAACGTGTGTATGATAAGTATCTGGGTACATACTTTTTCAAGAAAAATAAATTCCATACAGACAAACGTACGTATGTACTATACATACATACATTACGTACCTAGATGGAAGCTTAGTTTCATGTTTTATTTATTTAGTTATTTATTTATTTATTTACTATGGAAAAGAAAAAAAAACAAAGGAAATGGTATCAGAGACGCCCCCCTGTACAAGAAGAAAAGAAGACGAAGAGAAAGAAATAAAATGAAAGTGAAGAGGAGATATCTGATTAGCAGCCCCAAAAGAGAAAAAAAAATAACCACAGCAACGACTGCTGCAGATCAATGGTATCATTCGGTTCAGTTCAGTGCAGCCCAGCCCAGTCCAGTCCAGTCAGCTCATCTGAAGAAGTGATGTTTCTTCTTTTCCTTTTCTTTCTTCTGCAGCTTGCCTCCTGGCGCTGGAGCGGCACCATTCGTCGACCCGTGCGCAGCCTGCTGGCGAGGGTCGTTCAGGGACATGGACGCCATGGCTGCCGTTGGAGGAGCAGGTCCAGCACCAGCACCGGCACTGGCAGCCTTTGCAGGAGTGGGTCCCGATTGCTGTTGCGGTGGCTTGGTCGTAGCTGGTGGCGGATCCTTCTCGAACAGATGGGCCGGCGCTGTTGGCCGTGGTCGTTCGGCCGGAATATCCAGTCTTCGCTTGTCGGCGCTGAGGTCGCCCACTTGGCGGAGGAACAGGCCCGGGGTCAGCATATGCGAGGTCGCCAGGAACACGTCCTTTGACGACGCCTGCGATACCTCGTAACATGCCCGCGATTCCGCGTACGTCGCTCCGCCTGCCATGAACACCAGGATGCGCTGGCGAGGCTGGTCGGCCGCCGACCGCGTTCGAGCCCAGGTGGGCTTCGCGCTTCTGAGGGAGGCTTGCGACAGTTGCTCTTGCATCGCGGCGTTGCTGTCTGTATCGACGGGTCGGGTGAAAGGAAAGACTGCCGAATCTAACGTCCCCTTGACCTGCTCTTCCAGCATCGTCTTCAGATTCGGCTCGAACCGCGACAGACTAACCTCTTCGTCCTGCGGGGGCGGCGGCGGTTTGCGTTGGAAGAGCGGCTGGGGCGCAGGTTTGTTGTCCTTCAACGGCTTCTCGACTCTCACTCCCAGCAAATCGAGGTTATAGATCACCTCCCCGTCCTGCGGTGGCAGTTTGGCGTGGGCCAGGAGTTTCCGGATATCACCTGCAAGCAACCCGTCCCGGTACATCAGGTAGAGAATAATCAGCCTTAAGCGGTCTGGCGGGATGATAGAATCATCGTCGAGGAGGCGAACAAGCTGAGACGCCAAGTTCTTAGGTTTTTGTAATCCTCATCGAGCCCGGTAGAGAGACACTATATCGATCGTCAGCCAAAATCTCACCGACATTGCAGAAGCTCACTACATACCTGCTCAACCGAACTAACTTCCAAAAGTTTCCGCTCTTGGAAGTATTTCATGCACTCCTGCGCCATGTTCAAGTGGAGTGTGTACGCATTTTTACCTTCTTGAAAGTCGGACAATCCAGCCAACATGTCTTTGATGGTGCTAACGGTGACTTTGGAGTTGCTGAGATCATACCACGTTAGGCTTATAACAAACAGTGTAACGAATAGAGTAGGGCTAGAAACTCACTCGTCCGCAAACTGAGGATTGGCGGCTCGAAACCTGGCAAAGTCGTCAGCCAGTTTCTCAAGGACATCCTTCATGTGAAGATGTCTGTATTCGACCCATATCCGGTCATTCTCGGTAATTTCCATGTCCTTGACCTCTTCGTTCGGGCCGCCTTCGTTGATCACAGTCTTATACGTAATCTTTGCACCATCTTTGATCGGTAGCAAATCGTGTGCCATGGCCTGGTACGTGAACTCATGGAGGAGAGGAGAGTAAAGGTCCATGGTCCGATCGACAATGAAGAGTACTCCCCGGGGCCTGGGAGACTGGGGCGGGAAATCTCGGTGATACTTGGCGTACTGGTCAAGTTCATCTTGCACAAAACGCGCCAGATGGGAGCACAGAACGCTTGCTTCATGTGTGGGAGTCCGTGGTTTATAATAGCGGATGACCGGGTATTCGCCCAAGGTGACACACAGAGACACGATCTGCACCTTGATCAGCAGGAATATGGCAACCTATACTCTGCAATCCATACGAACCTTCCGAGCCAGATCCTCTAGATGGCCCCGTATTAGATTGTTGCAAGCGGGGTGAAAGAGAACCGGAAAGCTCCAGGGATCCCGAAAGGTAACTAGACGAGCCTCTCGAGGGTAAAAGTCGATGTTCAAGACACGGACACTCGCGATATGGTCGCGAACCATCTGCGACCGGTCCAGCCTGCCGCGCTGTTGAGGATCGGGAACTGTAGATAACCATGAGAATCTTGCACCTGAAAATTCCATGGAAACGGGGTTGCCCAACATGTTGTCCATAACAAGAAGCCTTTCCTATACCGCTGTCGCTCCAGATCTGCCATGAGACAGTCCACAATATGCGGCTGAGGTGACAGGAAGTAAAGCGCATCCATATCCGGGTTGGCAGGCCGCCGGTGCTCGATCTGCTCGATGTCTGTTGCCATTCTCAGCTGCGTTTCTCCGCCTCCAGCAGGCGGCCAGGCTTACTGGTGACATTGTGGTTCAAGACATCGTCCTCCTTCACCACGTTATCGAGCAGAGTCCGACTGGTTTCGTCCACCACCAATACTTTCCACTGGAGGAGACACAGTCAGTTTTTGGGCTTCGTGACACGGTGCTGGCACATGGAAGGAGAGCGTACGTCGTTTCCTACTGTCTGACGGATCGCATCCAGAATGACTGGCACACCCAGCGTTAGTCGCCGCGCGTATTTCAGGCGAGGGGAGACAGCTACCTACTGTCGCGCTGTATGTTGATCAAGGAGGAGCCCATTTTGGCTGGCAGGTTGAGGCCCGCAGCATGGGCCACGGAAGACTAATCTCCAGAGAAATCAATTTCACCACTGGGCCAGAGGCGGGGGAAAGAGTAGAGCATGCGTCAGCGAGGTACTCAGGCAGGCAGCAATTTCAAGTCATACCGCGACACCGTGGCGGACGGCGATCTGATACCGGAGTCGACGAGTTCCCCACCATAAGCGTAACAATTGACCGCCGCCCGCAATAAATCATCCATTAGCTCCAGCTAGCCCGCCGACTGCCCGAAGTGCCGCCGTCAGCGTGCGCTGCAGGCCCGCACGGCAGCTGGATCAACTGGATTTCCCGCTCCGAACCCTTTTCCGCCAGAACTTTTGGTCTTTCGTCAGTATTTGGCAGCAGCAGCGTCTATTATTTTGCACTATCTCTAACCGCAAAAAATTCGTTGCTCTGTAGGGAATACGGAGCCTAGTTGGACTGTTTTTCATAGAGTCGCCCTTTTTTTTTTGGCTTTTTTTTTCTTGCGCGTTGCCAGCGCTCTCGTTCTCACCTCCGACTACTACTCGCTTGTATTCCAAGCGTCGAACTTGGGAATGCAGATATGGACAAGCAAAGCCAGCCATTGCCTCCTCTGCTCATTTCGTCCCCTGTTTAGGCAGGCGACTCGGGGCTTCAACACGACTTCGGCCCTAGCCCGGTCCAAATCGAAGCGAAAAGCCCCAAAACTGACTGCCAAGGTATGATGGGCTTCCATGTAGTCCTCGTCTTGTAAACATGCTGATTGGCAATGTTTCTTCCCACAGGGCTCACAGGCGGTATCACCAAATCTCATAAGACGGGGACTCGCGAAACAAGACTTCTCCGCTATCATATCCTCCGCTCTGCAAGAATTTAAACAGCGATTCGATGAATCGGATCCGAAGCTGGAAAATTGGGACCAATTCGAGCGTCGAATTGTCCAGGCATCCAAGCTTGATGATCGCGGCAAGGCTCCAAGATGGGGTTCTCTGCGGCAGCTCAAGTCGTCCCTTCAAGAGGCCTATCTTCGAGGCGGTATGATAGGGCTGAGGAAGGAGTTGCAGTATCTTTTCCAGGCCGACGAAATCACGGCAAAGTTTTCCACGCCTCATATCCAGGACCAGCAGAAGGTGGCCGATCTTCGCTACCCGGCAGAATGGTACCCGCAAGCTCGCTCGATGCAACGGACCATCCATCTGCATGTCGGGCCCACAAACTCAGGAAAGACCTACCACGCTCTGAAGCGACTGGAACAGTCCAAGAGGGGATTCTATGCTGGGCCTCTGCGGTTACTGGCTCAGGAAGTCTATACTCGCTTCAATTCGCAGGGGATACCCTGTGGTCTTGTCACCGGCGACGAAGTTCGGTTTCCCGATAACGAATCGCCGCGCATTATCAGTAACACGGTCGAGATGGTGAGTTTAGCCAAGGAATACGAAGTTGGAGTCATCGACGAGATTCAAATGATCTCCGACCCAAGACGAGGCTGGGCTTGGACTCGCGCTCTCCTGGGCGCCCGAGCCTCGGAGCTGCACCTTTGCGGTGAGACACGGGCAGTCCCTTTGATCCGCGAGCTGGTTGCTCTCACCGGCGATACGTTAGAGATCCATCGCTATGACCGACTCAATCCGTTGAAGGTCATGTCGAGAAGCTTGAGGGGCGACCTCCGGAATCTGCAAAAGGGCGATTGTCTGGTCTCCTTCTCGAGACTTGGCATCCACGCATTGAAGAATGAGATCGAGAAGGCGACGGGAAGGCGAGCAGCGATCGTGTATGGCAGCCTGCCGGCCGAGATTCGGACCCAGCAAGCCAATCTCTTCAACGATCCGAATAATGACTATGATTTTCTCGTCGCCAGTGATGCCATCGGCATGGGCCTCAACCTGTAAGTCCTTGAATCACCAGTCAGTCCTCTGCCATCACTAACCACCAGTGCAGGAAATGCAAACGAATTATTTTTGAAACCCTGGTCAAGAGACTTCCGACTGGTCTTCAGAGGCTGTCTGTTCCCGAGATCAAACAGATTGCAGGGCGTGCCGGTCGGTATCGTGCCGCCAACGAGACTGGATCGGATCGAGGATCAGATCCATCCAACAACGTTGGGCTGGTGACATCTCTTGAAGAAGTCGATCTGCCCTATATCCAACAGGCAATGAATTTTGAGCCTCCCCCGCTCAAGGCTGCGGGAATCTATCCACCGGATCCCGTCATCCAACACTTTTCGAATTATTTCCCGTCGAATGTTCCTTTCCAGTACATTGTCAAGCGTCTTATGGCAATTTCACAAGTCCATCCCCTTTTCTTCATGTGCGACCCGACGTCACAACTTGAGGCGGCAGAAATCATCGACTCCGTACCCGGCCTGAGTATCGAGGACCAGCTCGTGTTCATGGCTGCGCCCATTTATGCAAAGGATCCCAGAACAAAACAGGTCTGTCGCGCCTTCGCCAAGTGTGTCGCCGAACAGAGTGGTGGTCGATTATTAGATATTCCAGAGCTGAACCTGGAAATCCTGGAGCAGCCTGTGTCGGGCAAAAAGGAATACCTGCACGACCTGGAGTGCTTGCACAAATCGATTATCTTATATTCTTGGTTGAGCTACCGACTGGGTGGCATTTTTACAGACCGGACCCTTGCAGGCCACGTCAAGGAACTCGTGGAAGAAAGAATGGTGCGAGCTCTGACGGAGTTCTCTGCGAATAGAAAACTCAGGAAGGATGCTTCACTTCGACGGCAGATTGCCCTGCAAAGGCAGATGCATGAACAGAAACGACTCCTGGCAGAAGCAGGCATAGAGAATCCCCAGCAGGAGGATGGCATGCATGACCCTCTTGATCTCCACATTGATGGCACTTCTCTGGAGACAAATGAGACTTCTCTGGAGGCAACCACGACCACGACCACGACTACAACCGCAACCACAGCCACAAACGAGGCGCAAGCCAGCTAACCCAATGGTCGTGCGACCTGTGGTCTCTGCATCTCTGTTCATTACCCTCTCCCATACCTCCTTATCACTGTATATTATTTTTTTCTGTACAGGCCCATCTCCTCTTCTACGGTGATTTTCGGTTTCCTTACATTTGGGGATGGGAAAATAGACTGGGGGCGTCTGGTGTGACATTAGGGACTTGCCCACGATGATCGGATAAATGTATTATGTACAATACCCTGTTCATTTGTTGTTAGAGACGCCTCTATATATAAGTGAATGCTCTTATAATGACACTATTTATTTCCATCTACCCGTTCGCTTCATTTTTCCAGCGTAGAGTGAAGAACGTGTCTTCGTTGAATGGAATAACACTGCCCCTGCGCGTATCTTATCGGAGTGGCGTTGGAGCTGATTGCCTGCGCCGGAAGCCCGCCACAACAATTTTTCCGCCACTGCAGCTTCACCACTCCGCGTGAGCAAATGCGCCAAACCAGCAGGCCTTGAAAGAGGCGTTTCGCTCTTTGTCGACCCGGACACCACTTCGGTGGTTTTTGTTTTCCTTCATATTCCTATCATCCAGCAGCCATGGATGATCTCCAGTCTCTGGAGCTCTTCTCGCTCGTGTCGCGAGTGACGAGTGAGCTCCAGAACCACCTGGGTATCAACGATAAGACGCTGGCGGAGTTCGTGATCGATCAGCATCTACAATGCGGCTCATTCACGGAGTTCAAGAACAATCTCGAGGCTATGGGAGCCGATTTCCCGCCCAGTCTGATCGAGAGCATCGACCGGCTCGTCCTGACGATGCACCCCAAGTATAAAGCCAAGCGGAGTGACGAGAACAACGCGGCGACCAACCAGAAGGATGACATGGATGCTCTGGATGAGATCGAAAAGAAGGCGCGTATTTTCAAGGGGCTGGCGGTCCCGGATAAGGTTCCGACCTGGGATGATGAGGACTCTGCCCCCCGAAAAGATACTACCGAAGAAGATGCGAAGGCGGGTGCCATGGACGATACATTCGCGATGCTGGAAGGTCTCGCTGGGAAAGCTCGAGAGGAGAAGAATGGCCACGCCGCTGAAAGGAGCAGCAGGAAACGAAGCAGGAGTCCGGACTACGGCGACTACGATTCCGCTGTTCATCGTCGGCGCAGAGACAGGTATCGGTCCCGGTCCCGATCCCGGTCCCGATCGCGCAGCATCGAGCGGCATGGGAGGCGCAGAAGTGACATCGATGACCTGGACAGATATGGTGGAGGAAAGCCTAACGGCAGAAATGGTGGATATCGTAACGGTCACGAGCGCCGATCCCGACGGGACACGGAAGACGATGATGGCTTCTTCCGACGGCCTCCGACCCCGGAGTTGGACGACCAGCCTGTTCTCTACAAGGTTTATGACGGTCGTGTCACGGGTGTCAAAGACTTCGGTGCCTTCGTTAATCTTCTGGGAGTGAAAGGAAAAGTGGATGGCCTAGTCCACGTTTCTGCCATGCAAGAAGGAGCGCGGGTGAATCATCCCTCAGACCTAGTTTCGCGGGGACAGCCTGTGAAAGTCAAGGTGATCAGTATACAGGGTTCCAGAATTGGACTTTCCATGAAAGAGGTTGACCAGGTCACCGGACGTGATCTGGTGCCCCAGCGACGCTTAGCCTCTGGAGCGAATATGGAACGTCTTGATGGAGCTACCGCCCGAGAGCGCTATGGGAATCTCAGTTCTGAGGTCCCTGTCATCGAAGATGATATGGATAGCAAGCAAATGAGGAACAGAAAGCGACTGACGTCTCCGGAGAGGTGGGAAATCAAGCAACTGATCGCCTCCGGCGCGGTGTCGGCTGCCGATTACCCTGACATTGACGAGGAATACCATGCCACCCTCAACGGAGAAGGCGATTTTGAGGAGGAAGAAGATATAGATATTGAGGTCCGAGAGGAGGAACCCCCGTTCCTTGCTGGTCAGACGAAACAGTCTCTGGAGCTGTCTCCTATCAGGGTTGTCAAGGCCCCTGATGGATCACTCAATCGGGCTGCTATGGCGGGCACAAACCTTGCGAAGGAGCGACGAGAGCTCAGACAACAAGAAGCGCAAGACCGAGCTGCGGCAGAAGCAGCCGAAATTGACCTCAGTGCACAGTGGGAGGACCCTATGGCCGACCCAGAGCAGAGGAAATTTGCGCAAGATCTCCGGAATGCACGGCTCAGCAAGTCCGATTCTGCAATACCCGAATGGAAGAGGGTTACTCAGAGCAAGGACGTTTCTTATGGAAAGCGGACCAATATGAGCATCAAGCAACAGCGTGAGAGTCTGCCGGTGTTCAAGTTCCGCAAACAATTGCTCGATGCAATTCGAGACAATCAACTGTTGATTGTGGTTGGAGATACGGGCTCCGGGAAGACGACACAAGTCACGCAGTACCTGGCTGAAGCTGGTTATGCAAATAATGGCATAATAGGCTGCACGCAACCTCGTCGAGTGGCCGCTATGTCAGTTGCCAAGCGAGTGGCTGAGGAAGTGGGCTGCCGACTTGGGGCAGAGGTTGGATATACCATTCGTTTCGAGGACTGCACTAGTCCTGAGACAAAGATCAAGTACATGACGGACGGTATGCTGCAGAGAGAAATTCTGCTTGACCCAGATTTGAAACGGTACTCGGTGATTATGCTCGACGAGGCCCACGAGCGGACCATCGCCACAGACGTCCTGTTCGGACTATTGAAGAAGACCATCAAACGGAGGCCCGATCTGAAGTTGATCGTGACCTCTGCTACCCTGGATGCGGAGAAGTTCTCGGAGTATTTCAATGGCTGCCCCATTTTCTCAATTCCAGGCCGTACATACCCTGTCGAGATCATGTACTCCAAGGAACCCGAAACGGATTACCTCGACGCCGCACTGGTTACGGTCATGCAGATCCACCTTACTGAACCCCCTGGTGATATCTTACTCTTCTTGACGGGTCAAGAAGAGATCGACACCAGCTGCGAGATCTTATATGAACGAATGAAGGCGTTGGGCCCCAGCGTCCCTGAGCTCGTTATTCTCCCCGTGTACTCTGCTCTGCCCAGCGAAATGCAGAGTCGAATCTTCGAGCCAGCGCCACCCGGAGGTCGGAAAGTCGTCATTGCCACGAACATTGCAGAAACCTCTATTACCATCGATAACATTTACTACGTCATTGACCCTGGATTTGTGAAGCAGAATGCGTATGACCCGAAGCTCGGTATGGACTCTCTTGTCGTAACACCGATCTCGCAAGCCCAGGCCAAACAGCGGGCAGGTCGTGCCGGGAGAACAGGTCCAGGAAAATGCTTCCGATTGTATACGGAGGCTGCCTACCAAAATGAAATGCTACCGACATCGATACCCGAGATTCAGCGCCAGAATCTGTCGCACACCATTCTTATGTTGAAAGCGATGGGCATCAATGACCTTCTCCATTTCGACTTCATGGATCCGCCTCCGACAAACACCATGCTTACGGCCCTGGAGGAACTATACGCACTGTCCGCTCTGGACGATGAAGGTCTTTTGACTCGCCTCGGACGGAAAATGGCCGACTTCCCCATGGAGCCGGCTCTCGCCAAGGTCCTCATCGCCTCGGTGGAGATGGGCTGCTCTGATGAGATGCTCAGCATTGTGGCCATGCTGTCGGTCCAGTCGGTCTTCTATCGACCAAAGGACAAGCAGCAACAGGCGGATCAGAAGAAAGCAAAGTTCCACGACCCACACGGTGATCATCTCACCTTGCTCAATGTCTATAATGCGTGGAAACAGTCAGGCTACAGCAACGCCTGGTGCTACGAGAATTTCATCCAGGCGCGGCAGATGCGTCGTGCCCAGGATGTTCGGCAGCAGCTTGTCAGCATCATGGAACGATACCACCACCAGATCGTCTCCTGTGGGCGAAACACCGTCAAGGTCCGTAAGGCGCTGTGCACTGGGTTCTTCCGGAATGCAGCTCGCAAAGATCCGCAGGAAGGATACAAGACCCTCACCGAAGGCACGCCTGTCTATCTGCACCCCAGCTCGGCTCTG
>NW_013562809.1:0-14945 GCF_000968595.1 Rasamsonia emersonii CBS 393.64 | reverse complement strand
TACGTTGTATGTCGGTTGAAAGAGGGTCAACCAAAATATTACAGAAAAGATAGAGGCAGGAAAAGCGTCATTGTCCTGTTCTGATGGACGTGAGACACGAGGCGATGCGCCCATCTCCACCGATGGCCCGGCAACCCAATGATCGGCCACTTCCGCAGCCGGCCGTACGTCAGCTCGTGGGTGGCTTGGATAGCGCTTCCTGAACCAGTGATTCATCAACAGAACAGTGAACGCGGTGAATTAGCTACTGGGGTGGACTCCATACGAATCTCCAATGATCCTGGTTCTTCTCTCTCTCTCTAAAGGGAAATGCAATCTGTTCATCTGCTCGACTGTACTATACTCGGTACTTCGACTGGAACTCGGGATTAAAGGATTTAAGGACTATCGATTAGCTCCGATGGTGCGAGCTCTTCTCCACAGCCTGTTCTAAACTTGGAAGCACGAAAGATGCCTAAGGCTGCAAAAATAAGCGACACGAAGCTTCTTGTCACTGCCACTTTCATACGTGAGAAGAGTGAATCGGGTGACTTGCCCCTTCTATTGCTTCCGTATTAATATTATCAATGATGAAAAGCTCATTTTTAATTAGGAATACCCTACAATTTTCAGTCTCAGCATTGACGAGCAAGATGACCTCCGTCACATAGGAAGCCATTACATACGAAGTCGTGGTTTTCAGCACTCTACATAGTATTGGTAGGATCATCAAATTTAACTAAATTTGAGGGAATAGTATCAGTCAAGGCAAGCAGACCGCTCCGGGAAATCGACGGCCGATGGTGCAAGCCGAAAGTGGTACGCAATGAGTTAGCACCGGTCTCAGTGTCGTCGATACGAAGCCTTCGTCGATGAGGCCATGACTGGCGAAAGCAAATTATTACAAAGCAGGAAAACAACAAATAAAACTCACATGGTATGAAGATAGGAGGCATCCATTCGCCCAGGACTTCTTGCGGGGTATGCCAAAGCCAAAGTCTAATGGGATTTAAGTATCCAATAATTATCGTCCGTTGACGCTCCTGCTTTTTGCCTTGATCGCTGACTTTGCTGGTAAAGGTAGTCAGTAATAATACTCTCCGCATTCTTGCCAACCAGTGCTGCCGCTGAGGTCATATTCATGTAGTCAACCGCAGGGCGCGTCCATAGAAGTTGAACTACTTCTACAAGAGTCCACAGATTTCCAATTACTAACGCAGTTTGTCCTTAACTTTACTACCTTAATCTCCTTCCCTGCTTCTAGCGGCCGGAAACATGGCTTTTGTGATCGCAGGCGAAGTCCCCTGGCATGACGGGGAAAAGGAAATGCACAAACTGCTCTGTGTTCCGGAAACAGAAAACCCTTCAGTCCCCTATCTCAGCCCTGGAGCGGGACATCTGCTCAGCAAAGCACCGTTGCTTGCTCTCGGCACGGTAGATCAAGACGGCAGACCGTGGTCAACCGTCTGGGGCGGAGAAGAGGGTTTCGCACGGCCCATTGCTCAGTCTATTATTGGCATCAGGGCGCTCGTCGATAGGGTCTATGATCCTGTGCTCGAAAACCTGCTGGGTAAGAACGCTGACGGCAAAGTGGTAAAGGCAGAAGGCCAGAAAAAGATGGTCTCAGGGCTCTCTTTTGATTTGGAGCACAGGAAGAGGGTCAAACTGTTCGGCAGGATGGTGGCAGGCTCGTTGGCTGAATCTGACCCGGCGGGAAATGAACAAAACTCAAAGGATGTCGGACGAGGCCAGGTGCAGTTGGTCGTGAAGATCGACGAAAGCTTAGGTGAGACGAGCATATCTCATAATCCTTCTTAATGGCTCTGACGATCTCTAACATGGTACAGGCAATTGTCCAAAGTACATGAATAAGAAACATATAGTGCCAGCCCTACCAGAACCAAGACTCATTTCTGACTCTCCCCAGCTTCCACAACCGGCAGTTGAACTGTTAAACCGCGCTGATTGCTTTTTTATGTCTTCCTCCCACAAAGAAGTAGATATGGACACCAACATCCGCGGTGGATCTCCTGGGTTCGTTCGAGTCCTCTCCAATGACCCCAATGGCGCTGTGTTCGTCTACCCTGAATATTCCGGTAATCGACTGTATCAGACTTTGGGCAACTTGCGGACGAATCCGCGTGCAGGATATGTGTTTCCGGATTTTCAAACTGGCGATGCGCTTTACATCACTGGAAAGACGGAGGTGTTGGTGGGCAAGGACGCAGACGCAATTCTGCCCAGGTCGAATCTTGCCGTCAAAGTTACCGTCGCAGCCGCTCGATTTGTCGAGAAGAGTCTGTCCTTCCGCGGGATTCCTGGGGAGCCGTCGCCCTACAACCCCCCGGTGCGATATCTGCGCACGGAAAAGGAGGCGCCTGCAGCGCAGGGGTCAGACCAACTATCCGTCCCAGTCACCCTGGTGAGAAAGGACGTGCTGACTCCATCAATCGCTCGCTTTCGTTTCAAGATATCCGACCAGAAACGATTTGGGAAGTGGAGGCCCGGGCAGTACGCCGTCTTTTCCTTCAAGGAAGACCTGGACATGGGTTACAGCCACATGCGGGACGACGACCCGACGAGTCTTAACGATGACTACATCCGGACATTTACAGTGTCTTCATATCCGGGAAAGGACCTTCCGGATGATGAGTTCGAGATAACAGTGCGAAAGCACGGCAACGTCACTGCGCATCTGTTCCGAGCGAGCAAGCGATCAGGGTTAGAAGTGCCCGTGAGAGGATTCAGCGGGAGCTTTCAGATTGAAGACAGCAGCGCGAAGAGCGACGTCATTCCCTTTATCGCAGGTGGAATTGGTATCACTCCTCTTCTTGCCCAGCTTCCTGCGATCGATATATCGCGTCTCCGACTCTTTTGGTCTGTATCTGTAATGGACATTGGTTTGGTACACGACACGTTCCAGCGATTCCCGCAACTGCCACGTTCGACGAAACTGTTTGTCACTCGATCAGATACGGAGACGGATCCCGATATCCTGCAGAAATTACAGGACATCAATGCCTCCGGGGCTGTGGTCCATCGCCGACGGCTGGAGTCGAAGGACCTGGACATCTCCAACGCAGAGACATGGTATCTCTGTGCCGGGACTGCCTTGAAGACAGCTGTCATGAACTGGCTGGCGGGGGAAAAGATAATTTATGAAGATTTTACATATTAAAGGCATGAACGTACGAATTGTAGGTTTTCTCGTTGATGCGCTGATCCCAATCTAGTACTCTATGTAGCTATATATATTTTATTTAAACCTTTAAAGCAGGATTGTAAGTTAAAATTAATGAACAGGTATAGTAATGACTGCACTGAAAAATTCAAGTATCCATCACGAACAGATAACATCTTCCAGCTTCACTAGTTATATAATATGTTGTAATACGTTGTGGCCATTCGCTCACTGTTGGCATCTATACGATAAGCTTAGCTTAAGCTTGGGTTATTCCCCGGGGCCGCGCATGTGGATTTCTGCCTTGGTCCCCGCGCCACTCTTCTATCTTGCCGCCTTCGACAGATATCTATCATACTATCATCTATTCAATCGTGTTCTTGCTCTGTTAATTGAGCTCCACGCAAACGGAATCTTCTTACCTACGAAAAAGATTTTTGTTATAGTGCATCGCCACTCCTTGCGATTGTCAATCAGCCATCTAATAACCTCCCTTAACGTCGATTGTGCTCCGCTGAGCGGCGCGGGGAGCGACCTTTCACCCCGCATTAATCCATCCATCCTCCTGTCGCATTTCTTTCTCTTCAGCTTTTTGTGGCGAGACGAGACGAGACGAGACGCAAATATGGTCACGTACGAAGGTGTGTATATATAATACAGCCCCCCTAGATACATTACTAAAAATTAGTATCCTGCGTGCGAAAGATGCTAACCGCCAACCCATCATCTATGTAGTCGAACACAACACCGAAAACCCCAGCTCGACCAGCACATCCCAGACCCGTCCCCGTCGCCCAGACCTGTCCACCTTTTTCGCCACCCTCTCCCAGATCACGCCCAACCCGGGCGAGACCCGGACGCGGCAGCATGCCGTCCCCGTGCCTGCAGATGTCAGCGCCGCATTTCGCACGCTGGCCGAAGCGTTCGATATCATGAGACGAGAGAATGAGATTGGTGGTGGTGGCAGAGGCAGAGAAGGAGAAGAAGGACGAGGGGAGACGCTGATCGACCAGATGATTGAAGCTCTTCTGCGAGAGGCAGAGTCGCCGCCGCGGGAGGTGGAGGGTGTGAGCGAGGAGTTTTGCGATGGTATGTACCGTACATACATACAGTACAGTCCCTTCATCGCTCAAGAATTCCACCGCTAACTGCCATTTTGTTTTACTCCATGACCAGCCCTCGACCGCATCCCCACCAAATCCCTCAAACCCGACCAAACCTGCCCGATCTGCAACAACCCCTTCCTCGACGACCCCTACCCGCTCGTCGTCCGCCTACCGTGCCACCCGACGCATCTGTTCGACCTCGAGTGCGTGCGGCCCTGGCTCCGCCTCCGGGGCACGTGTCCGCTCGACCGCGTCGACTTCGGCAAGCAGCAGCGCGAGAAGGAGCTCGAGAGGCGGCGGCAGTTGGAGAAGAGGAGGAGTAATAATAAGGAAGACGAAGAGGAGGAAGAGGAGTGGGATGGGTTGTATGCATGATATGCATGATATGAAAATGAAGTATGCTTATGCTTTTTATATATGACGAGAGCGAGATCTGCTTCCTCTTTTTTTTTCTCCCTCTTCTTTTTCCGTTTCTTTCTCGGGTTGAGTATATGTTACAGTGAGTTTTAATTCGATATCCGAGGCTTATGTCTGCATGTATGTGTGTATGTATGGATGTACACCATGATCAGCTAGGTTGGTTACGAAGAAAGCGAAAAAAAAGATACCTATCTTGATATTTTCATCAAGGCTTTCTTATTTCTCTCTCTCAGGTATGATCTGATTTATCTATTGGATAAACGACATGTTGACCATTACACTTCGTTTTAATACTTTCACTTTAAACTTAACTACGTCAAGATGCATTCTTCTGTTCGGTCTGCTCTCCCTCCTTGTTCTCCTCCTTCCCCTCCTTGTTCTCTTTCGGGCGAATGGACAGTTTTCCCACCTGATCGATCACGGCTTCGTATCCGCTCTTCTCTAGGATGCCGCTCTGATCTTTGACCACTTCTCTCGCCTCGAGCTCCTCGACCAGCTTCTGGTTCTCCTTGTTTCCTTCGAGCAGGAACTTCAGACACATCACCGCATGCTCCTTGATGTACGGGTTGTGCGCGTCAAAGCTCGTGCACGCGAGGATCGTCTCAATCCCGCCGTACTTGCGAATCTGATTCTGCACCTCGGGACACTTCCACACGAGAGACGAAAGAACAAGCACGACGAGTTTCTTGAGATTCCTCCATTCGAATTCGGACGGATCCTCCGTAATCGGCGGCGATTCTGCTCCAGAACCGGCACTGCCAGCACCAGTATCGGCGGGATCAACGTCGCTGGGATCATAGGGACGCTCGACGGCGACTGGCCCTTTTGATTGCGATTCCTTGGGCGGACTGCCGCTGCGCCCTCCCGATGTCGCTGTCGTTCCCAGGGAAGTCAAGGCGCCTTTGGGTATGCTTGCCTCCAGCTCCTTAATCAATGTAACCAGGTCGTAGACGATCTCCCACTTGACGAGGAGGTTCTTCCAGTCATTGTTTTCGGTGAGGACGGCGAAGAACTCCAGGAATTGGTAGACACCCTCGTACACCCTCTCCATATCCCACAGATTGAGCGGGAAATCCTCCGGAAGAGCCCTTCCGGCACGGATTTGGCCTTGAAGGTAGATAAGAGCACACGTCTCTGGAATGACATTCCCGCGGAACATCGTAAATATGTAGCGGACCGTGAGAACATCAACCTTTGACAGTCGCGCCGGTGCCTTTGCGTTGTTTTGCTGCGCTGGGCCAGTAACAGAGGCCGGCGAATATTTGGCTCGGAAGATATGCGTGAGGATCTTGATGACAACAGCTTGGGCGGGAGAGATGATGTCCTTTGGCTGGCTAAATTCCTGATAAGCGTGAGACATCAAACCGTTCTTCAGGATGGCTTCCATGATCTGGACCATCATCTTGAAATAGAGCTCATCATCAGGCAGATCCCAGGCCGCGATGAAGATCAAAAGTTCTCGAAGGAGGTTACGACCCGTCTCGTTCGCTAGTAGGATATGACAACGAACCGCCTGCATGTTTCTCCCACCCGTTCTCTCCCCGCCTTTGAGCCCAAAACTGTCGACAATGCCCGCCTGGATGATCATAGGAAGTGCTTCGATCTCTGCCGGTCCCAAGACCAGCGGAATGTCCGTCAACAAACCGCGCGCTTGTTCGCCGGGTCGAGGACCGTAGTCGTCATCCTCATCATCGTCCTCTTCTTCCTCCTCTTCCAGGCTTCCTTCCGCGCCCCCATCGAGGCTGCGTGAGTCATCTTCTCCTGCTGCCCCACCATCTCCCCCATCATAGTGTTGTTCTCCTTCACCCATGATCTGCGAAGTTTCTTGTAATCTTGCGATCAATTCATCCTTTGCTTCCTGCAGGGTCTCGGCAGCGGCCTGAGCAGAACGAGGCATGCTTGTATCCTCTTCTGTCACTGGTGCATCAGCCGCTGTAAGAGCGTTGTATTCATCAAAGTCAGGGAGATCAGCCCAGCATGTCCGCGGGTACCCTGCCGTTGCACTGCGGTCTATGCTGATGATGGGCCTCTTCCGCGGTTCCTCTTCTTCGGGAAGAGCAGGTGGTAGCTCTTGTGCTTTGTCCTTGAGATCTGCCCAGCCATCCACTTTAGCTCCGAGAATGGCAGTAAGGGCTGCGCGAATCTCTTTCACTTGTTCCGGGTCCTTACCCATTTCTTGTATCTCCATCAAATCCCGCCCAAGGAGCTTCTCCATGTGATCTTTGATGTTGGCAAGCAAAAGCATAGCAGCCTCTTCCTTGATATTGGCAGGTTCCCGGGGAAAATTCGAGATTGTTTCCAGCAACAAATCCTCTGCAGTTTGGTCATAGAGAGCTCTAATGGGAGGATTGTCCAATCTTTCACCGGCCATCACCACAGGAGCAATACCCTGAGGGGTACTGTAATTGGGATCAAAAGGCTCCTTGGGTGTGATGATCTTCGAATCTCCAGTCGTTGGGTATCCGAACAGATCCAGCCAGAGGACAAGCTTTCGTTGCTCATTGTGCATGATGAAGTTGTGCAGAAATTGGAGGCAGGTGATCAGTAGACGCTTATAGAGATTGACGACTTTTTGCCAGCGTTCCTCGTTCCTGGCATTGGTCTCGCCATCAAAGCCTCTCGCAGTCACTCTCACGCACGTATCTATCAAAGCCAAGATCCGCTGGTCAAACCCTTTCTCAGCAGCCAGATTTTGCGCCCTTTTCGTAGTCGCAAGAAGGTTCCGGGCAATTGTACAAAGATCGTTAAGTCGCTCAATGTCCTTGACCAAGGTGAAATAGTTGAACGCTATCAAGTTGGACGACGAATTCTCATAGTTCGCAGACGGAGGGCTTTTCCAGGAGAAGGATTGCGACTCCAGGACGGGGATGGCCTTCGTGAGGACGTCCGTCAGGCCTTGCCATATGTCTGGTGACAACCCAAGACTTTGTCTGTGCGGAGATGCGAATCAGTACGAGGTCGTCGAACAAAACAGAAAACGCATGGTGCTTATGGATACACACCTAACGTCGCTCTCCTGGTGAGTCTTGTACAGAATCTGCTTACCAGCTGACAGCATATGCTCCAGCCGTTTGTCGTCGATCATGCCTGGAGTCTCATAGTGGCTCAGAGTCCCCGCCAGGATGACCTTCAGCATCAGTTCTGCCGGCGTGCATTTTGGCCTCGCCTCTCCGGCTGGTCTTGCCTCTCCAGCAGGTTGGTCCGCCATTTCGACCAGCAGCGGAGGCCGAGTGTTCACAAGGCTGATAGCTGTGAGACGCAAGAGAATCTAGAATAATATGTGGGATTCAAAACTCCACCTTGTGGTGGTACAGTGGGTGGGTGGCGGAGTTTTTCCGCTCCGGACGGATCTGCCCTAGGGGGAAAGTGCTTTTGCTTACGATATCAGGCAAGGAAGGCGCTTGGGGTTATAGTAAGAATAACTAAAAATAATATCTTTCTACAACTTTTGTATATGCCTCCTTATCCAATTATCGCACAGGTAAGTTCAAGGCGTCGCGCAAATTGCGCCAAAACCCAAGATCATAGATGTTATCAACGTCCTTCAGACTTTTAACCCGAACCCACCTCGGATCAACAACAGCGTTTTGGTCTTCAGACTGAATGATCGAGTTTGACCGAGTGGATATCATAAATCCAACCCTTGGGCGGTTGTCCGTCTGTGAGGATCAACACCTGATCGCTGGTTCCAGGCCATGCTGACTTGGGCTCAATCGACTCGTCTCGAGGCCTTGGTTCTGGGTATATTTCGCTCCTTTTTGCCTTGAAGACGAGGCCATCTGCTATGTCCTCCTTCCAATCATCCCACTTTGAGGTTTCATTTGTTGTCACCCCCGCCCAGACCAAATAAAGGTGATAGGAGAGAAATCCCAAGGCAAGAGGTGCCGTCATAATCGCCAGAAGAAACACTGAACCAATTCGAATATCATCGGCGATAGCCGCAGTCCAGAAGAAGAAAAACGTCGACCATGGCTGACCTTTGCTCCAGTGAGTTCCTGACGCCAGTGTAGGAGACAAAACTTGCTGTATAGTTCCATCGAGAAGCGTATAGCCCAGATATACGCCGTACAACAACAACACTGATAAAGACAGTAGCAAGGCTAGAAAATAATGGTAATTGTTACGACCAACACAATTGCTCAGCCACACACAGTGGTGATCGTGTCGAGAGATACAGGCCTTGCACAGGCTACAATGCTTGCTTCGCGCAGGCTTCAGAAGGTGGCAGGTAGGACATTCATTTCCTGGGTGGAAGAGAACCCGATCAAATGGGTACCGCTTCAACTCTTCCTGGAGATTTGAAGGCGTGACGAAGGACTTGGAGACGACAGCAGCGTACAAGAACATATATGGCAGTGTTATCGCCACTGGAACGAAGAGTCGATGTATCGTTCCAAGTCGTGGCCACGCATCTGGTACAAACATAATTTCTGACACCGACAGGATAGCTACAAAGAAAATCTGTATATCCATTAGCAACGGAATCAGCCCTATTTATATATTCTGCAAAGCTACTAACCAGTACCAACGGGTGGTTCTCACGCATCAAGTACCTCCCAGATCTATTCCAGCAATAGAGGGCCCGGCCACCTAGCAAAAAGGAGTCCACACGGACCAGGCCATTTGGAATGTAGACCCAAATGACTCTATGAATGAAGCCAATGGGGGTTCTCCTGATCGAAGCCGTCAGAACCGTTTAAGGCCCCATGAAAAGACATGTACTCAACTAACCTCAAAGCTGGAAGCCGACCAAAAAGAGCGACAAAGGTAAGAAACGAGATTCCCAAGACTGTAAGGGCCACGGTCCTCAAGAGACCCATCTTGGCGACTACCGACCGCGAAGCTCGCCGGCCTGGGAGCTTTGCAGTGGCTGGCTTGCTAAATCCACCCGTGGAGTCTACAAAAACAGAGGTAAGAGGGCAGCACTGCTTCTATTGAGAAGGTCTAGCCAGCCATATTGGCTGTGGTGGTGGTGTCAATAACAGAGGTGGACTCATTTGGTCTGCCAGGCAGATGGGTAAGCGCGACAGACGACGCGCCCCTGACCACTCACGTGATCGGATCAGAGTCGCGTCAGCCTGGACCATTTACTCACGATGCATCGACTGCAACAATGAGTTATCGTTTTCTATGGATCGCAAGCAATCCTGAGGTTTATATTAGACCAAGAAGTCTTGCTGACGTCATAAGGAACATTATGTACTGGAGTATTGTACAAGTTTTCTGAGTAACCGCTGAATACAAAGTGGCGAAGCATAAGAGACTTGTATTCAGACAACTATTTTACCATCACTACAAAGAGCATTGGATTAAAATTGTTCTTGCTTTGAAGCCCGTCGTATAGCCTTTTGAGACTTGTCAAGTATGGCAAATGCACCGGTTGTCTATACCGGTAATAATCCCAACGGCACTTCTGGAACGCTCTTTGAAGGAAAGAAGTTCTGGCTATCTCACAATGTGCCTCAACAATCCAGATTCAAAGAGCTTATTCAGGTGAGTATTCCATTCTGCTGTCGCTTGCAAGAGACTCGAGGTTTAGAAGAATAGCTAACACTCTGTAGAACAATGGAGGTATTGTCGTCCTCCAGGAGAAAGATGCAGACATCAAGCTGGTGGACCATACGAAGAAGGAAGTTCCTCTCGACACGTAAGTTGAAGGCATTCTATCTCTTTATTTTGGCTTCAAAACTCAGAGGTTCATCAGGTATTCCTACCAATATGTGGAGAGGTCCATTCGTAACGGCAGGCTTGAAGACCTCGAAGCTCATCGTGCTGGGAAAACTACTCGCCCGGTTGGGGCATATGGGATTCCAAGCAGAAGCCATCGGATTCCTTTTACTCTCGAGGATGATCAACTATTGTGGGATTACATGCAACCTTTGGAAGAGGCCGGAAGAAATGTCTCGGGCAACGTGTTCTATCAGCAGTTAGCTGAAAAGGTAAATTTCCTTGTACCATGACTCGTCGGCAGCTCTAAGGCACTGACGATATGATTTCGAACGAGCTCAGTATCCGAGGCACACCTTTCAATCGTGGCGAACCCGTTATTTGAAATACCTTCGTGGACGTCCGCGGCCAGGCGGTCCACGTCAAAGTGCTAACCCCGAAGATGAAAGAAATCCCACTGATGACGCTCACAACAATCCAACCGTACCAACTGATACACAGCCTTCATCTCTTCACCACACCGAGACTTTGAATGGATCTTCACATGAGGTAGGGAATCTACCAACGTCCGGGAGAGAAGGTGATACTGTTCCACCGAATGTTTCTCCTTCAAGATCAAGAATGGGGTCCGCGAGATCGCCGGAACGAGCCCGCGAAATAACTTCAGGTCGGCAAGGTTCTTCGCCGGTCGTAAAGTTCCGTGACAATTTCCTTACTCAACCTCAAACGCCAAAAACCCCAGACAGAAGAGCGACGACATCGCGAATGTCACCAATTCCCACAAACCGGAATGATCTGGTGGAACGCCGTCATAACACTACTGCAGTAACCACAGGAGAGATGACGGTGACGGCAGAGAGTACGAAGAAGCGAAAACGTTCATCTGCCGAAGATGGTCCGGCGATACCATCTTTTGGTGCAGAGTATCTGACGAATCGCAAACGACGGGCTACGGACTACATTCCGCAAATAGTTCCGTCAACACCAAATCAGTCTCCGCCGGTCAACACAAAGACAGTGGATGAAAGATCGCAGGACTCGACGAGCGATGAAGCAGATGCGGCGGACTTGGAAACTGCGCCGCGACCCCAGTCCACCTCAAGGAAAACAACGTCAGCTCCAGTGCAAGCCACTGGTGCGTTAACACCAGAGGAAGAAGCGAACTTGAACGCTCTCATGGAGCTTCCCTTCCCACCAATATTAACTTCAGATTCGGAGGACCTTGAAAGCACAACCAAGGATGACAGCGATGAGAAAGCGGTCCAAGACCTCGACGAGTGGATCGAAGAGCGTCTCCGCACCCGCAAGGTGAACGAGGAGCAAATCCTCACGGCACTACGCTGTACGACAATGGATCAAGACTTGGCAGATCGCGTCCTTGACTATTTGGCTGCGGGGAAAGGGATTCCTCGGGACATGCGAGGAGTCTGGACAGCCGAAGACGACGTTTCTTTGGAGGGCACCGATGCCAGAGACATTGAGCGCTTGCTGAAGAAGCATGGGACGAAACTCTACAATAAAAGGTTCAAGTACCTAGAGATTGCCCGAGCAACAATGCTGACGAGCTCTTGACGGTGATGCTTGATACCCCATCAATGCCTACACGCTACTCTATACAGGTGCATCAATTTTTTTTCTTACTACCATTACCAAGATAGATATTTTTATCCATCTAATTAGAAAGTTAACTCAGGTTGTAATTATAGTTAAATCAGATAACACTTTACGTTCCTTCTCGCCTCACTCCCATTTTCTCTCTCCCTTAAGCTAAGAGTACATGTGAGCATAGACGAAACATCAAGCTCGAAGAAGCTGAGGAAAAGCCTCCCTATATGTGATCACCCAGGCAATAGATAGGTGATCAAAGAAACTATAGGCTTTTGCCGCCCTTCCCCTAAGGAGGAAGTGCCCGATTGGTGAAAGGAAAAAGAAAAAAAATCCAGTCATCACGCCATCGAGGACGTTCAGATAAACGCGGCTAACCCAAAGCAAAAATAAGCGGGAAATCAGATCGTATAAAACGTAACCATGGAGGGGGATGGATTCGATCGATCCATCAGCGGATCTCCTGCTTTACCGCATGGATCTGCTCGCATCATCCACACTCCACGCTTGAATTGCATGTACAGTACATGCGTGCTCAAGCTTCCTTGAAAACCCTTCAAAATTTTAGTGTATGCTGGCAGAGAGTTCTTGCCGTAGACTTACAGATGTTGTTCATAAAACTTAAGCATCTAATCGATTGTTAGCTTGTGTAACTTCACAACGGGATGATGCGTAGTAGCTCACCTTCATGGGAATCTTTTCGTAGCACTGTTCAATCGATACACGAGATTTCCTCCCGTTTTGCCATTGCAGGTATGCCATCAGGCCCCCGGTCTTAGGATCTCGGATTATCGTCTCAACCTTGGCGACTTCTCGCTCCCAGTTTTTGCCCTCCGGCACCCAGTCTGGGGCCGACTCGCCGGTTTCGGGAGTATCTGTCCCGTTCGCTCCTTTCGGTTTCCTTCCTCTCTTTGCGCCGGTTGACTCTGGTGTTGACCTAGGGTCTGCCATAGACTTTCTCTTCTTTGAAGGCCTCTCTGGCGGTTGCGGCCGGCCTCCTATCGATTCGAAATACTCCTCAACAGCCTCTTTCGCCCCTTCTCTGTACGAAGCAGTCAGTATCGCCGAACTCTCAGAAGCTAGAGCAGGAGAATCTTACAGCAAATTCTCCTCCGGCTCTAATGTCTGGTCTGCCGGGTCATCATATCCTTTCCATTTAACCAAGAGGTAAAGTCCCTGATACCAAGTCAGAAGAGTCCATGGCAGGGTTGGCGCAAGGATCGGGACAACGAACATCTTTCTTGAACTCGTGACCCACAATCTTTTCGACAACGTATCTAAAGTCGTCAATCTCCAGTGTCGCGCATTGGGGCTGCATGTCGTAAACGTACATTCCTTCTCCTTCCTCGTCACTGTCTTCTTCCTCCGAAGCCTCCTCATCGTCTTTCACGTCGTCCTTCTTCTTGCCATTCTCGGAACTCTCGAAAGGAATCGCATCGCCGGTAGAGTCGTCGTCCGAAACATCCTCTGGCGCTAAAGGAATCCAGTCAGTTCGCAGGCATAGGCGCATTGTGGGGTTGAACCAGCTGGCAGGAGATTCATGCGCCAAGCTGAAAACAACACTTACGCGGAGGCATGGTTTCGCTGGAAGCCGTGTTCAACAGCGAAACAACACAACGGACGAAATCCAATGCGGCTTGTGAGACAAAAACACAACAGAAAAAGGATGAAAGCGCGGATGGCGCAAATCGAGCTTCGAGAGCAGCGTGTTCAGCGACAGAAAGGCCGTCGAGCCCAATCAATGAGGTCGCGCAAGGTCGCGTGGCGAGTGGTCGGCGACAGGACGGCGCCAAGCCCACTTGGGTAAGCAGCTCACTAGCCCGATTTGCGCATCTCCAGAAATTCTAAAAAAGGTCCCATGCGTGTGCATGTCCCACGCCGCAGTTTGCGAGAGCGCAGCACCGGTTCTATTCTACCCATCCCCGTCTGCGAAGCTCGTGTTCTTTTTATTCTCTGACGGTCTTTTTGGTTTCGTTTCGGGAGCCCTGCCGCGTGGCAGACCACCGCCAAAATGTCAAACTCAATGCGTATGTTCGACTATTACCCCTCATTCTGAACGTGGCATGGTGACTGACAGCTGTTACTCTTCCAGAGCTGGATTTATCCCAAGGTATATCCTACGGACTGCTGTTTTTCCGCACTCCCGAGCGATGCTGACGCCCTACGATAGCTGCGGTAATGAAAGATGAGCAAGGACGGCCCTTCATCGTCGTCCGAGAGTACGCATTTCCTTGGTCTCGGGGTGCTTGGGAAATTGTGTTGACTTTCTTGAAGTCAGGGAAAGAAGAAGAGGCAGCATGGCACCGAGGCCGTAAAGTCGCATATTGTCGCTGCGAAGACCGTCGCCAACATTGTCAAGACTTCACTGGTATGTCCCAAGCTTCGTCATTTCTGCGGCGGCAACCTGACGTTGGTATCTCAGGGACCACGAGGACTCGACAAAATTCTCATCTCCCCGGATGGTGATATTACCATTACGAACGATGGAGCCACGATCTTGTCGCAGGTTCGTACCATCGTACCCTTTGCCCCGAATGGGACGTTTATACTGAGGTTATAATTAAGATGGAAATTACAAACAATGTCGCCAAACTTCTTGTGCAACTGTCGAAGTCTCAGGACGACGAGATTGGAGACGGGACCACCGGCGTCGTTGTGTTGGCTGCTGCTCTCTTGGAGCAGGCGGCTGAGCTGATCGACAAAGGCATTCACCCCATCCGGATTGCGGATGGCTATGACCAAGCCTGCGAGATTGCCGTTGCCGAGCTTGACAGAATCAGTGATGAGATTCCGTTCACTAGGGAGGACACAGAAAATCTGATCAAGGTTGCAAAGACGAGTCTGGGCAGCAAGATGTATGTTATGTTATGAGGTCAGGGCATGGAAGGATTACATGCTGACTGCTCGATACAGCGTTTCCAAGGCACATGGATCAATTCGCCAAGATGGCCGTGGATGCGGTTCTCTCCGTCGCCGATCTGGAGCGG
>NW_013562810.1:0-13495 GCF_000968595.1 Rasamsonia emersonii CBS 393.64 | reverse complement strand
CCATTGATCTTGGATGAGGTCCAGGTGACTTTGATCCACAGGATAATGATAATTATGATGGCCGCTATACCAATGCGCAGAGGTGTTCTCATCGTTCAGCGAGGACCGGGAGATAAGAGCTGAAGCTACAGCAGTGTAGTTGTTTAACCAGGAAGAACACAAGGATAAGTTGCTTGAAGCAGCTCATGTCATGGTCCCAATCCCCGTTTGCTTTGGGCTGCCGATACCGAAATGACACAGGCATCGCAAGAAGCTCAGCCTTAAGGGAGCTTGCTGCGCCGCAGCGCCAATGTTCCAGTTAAACAAAGGAAGTGAATACTCTGTAGGAGTGTTATCGCCGGCGCCTATTTGGGTCGTGTAACTCGTGTTAGTGAATGGATGGCCAGACGAGAGCCAGGGTGTCATGAAAACTGACAGGGTATGTCAATGGCTGATCACAGCCACATGGCCAATGACAGGCGGAGAATCAAGACTATCACTTTAGCGCAGGGGATCTTTGCCAACAAGGCGTTGACGTTGGCTCAAGGATTCGCGTAGATGCAGGCTCTAAGCATAAGCGAAGCTCGTGTTTGATCAGCAGTCAGACAAGCTGCGAGATTCCCAACGAGTCGGAGATGTTGGTACTCCGTATGTTGTTGGTGATTTACGCCTGACCAACCATCCTCATTGCTACACGAGCTTGCGTTAGACGCGATCTCAAGACTAGAATCTTCGGGGTACTTGGGCAGATGTCGGTCTGGGAAGGTCCTTGCACAAGCACGTTAGCGTTCTCGAATCAGTTTTCAGCCCTGACGATGCGTTGTTATGATATGCTAACTTTGGAATCGATCTCCCTGGTCTAGACGACTTCACGCTGGCAGCGATAGGCTTTGCCCCCTGCTAGGAGTATGCATCAATAATAATTCTCGAAGCATCAGCTAGCCGAGCCGCATTGGGACCCTCTTAATATGTTGGTCTGGTACCAGCTGTGCTCTTTTCGTCCATGTCTCGCTGCTCTCTCTCTCTCTCCTTTCTGCCATGGGCTGTACGGAGTACAGTACATTCATTCCGCTCTTTTGAGTCCTAATATAATAATAGCCCATCAGGATGCTGTTGTTGCATGTACATAGAGGCCTCTTCTCGTACGCTCTTTCTTTCAGCCTGCTTTTAATATCCACTTTTGTTGCAGTATGTTGGGCAGAAGACTGCGCGCCATATCCAATCTCTGCGCCCATCCAGGATGTGCATTTGTCCAACAACCAGATAATGCGAGGCGTAGCCATGTCCGTCGGTACGCCGGCGCAAAACTTTGCTTTTCTCCCTCAGTGGTATGGTCCTCGCCCTTTTTCAGCTTCTTTTTTTTTTTACACTTCCTAACTGCAAGCGCGCAGCAGGCCTATAAATAATACATACGTCTATGACAGCAAAGGCCAGTGCATTTCAGACTGGCCAGAAAATACGTGCACCACCTTTCGTGGTGGACAGTACGATGCGAATGCCTCTCGAACATATATCGAGGCCAACAGCAGCATTGCGGCTTTTGATTCCACACCCAACGTCACCACTCAGAGTCTTTGGGCCAAAGACAGCTTGACCTTCAACTCCAACCTGACCCTGGAGAATTTCCCGCTGGGAATCCCACGAGTCGACTGGGGAGGATTCTATGATCCTCAAATGGTCCTGGGCATGGGGCCGAATTCGACGATCCTCAACGCCCTGAAAGCCGCCGGGAAAGTGAGCTCACGGACGTGGTCTTTCTTCTGGGGGTTGACGGGGGCAACTCCCAACGTCCAAATGCCTGGGAGTTTTGTTCTGGGCGGCTACGATCGAGCCAAGGTGACGGGGAATAACCACACGCAAGCCCTCAGCTCGCTGAAACCGACCTGCAAAACGGGGATGCTCGTCACGATCGTCGACATGCAACTCAACTTTCCCAATGGGACCAGCCCCAGCCTTTTCAATGGAACCCTATCAGCGGCGATGTCGGCATGTATCCAGCCCGACTTTCCTGTCATCATGACAATGCCTTACGACCCGTACTATGCGTATTTTATGGAGCTTGCAGGAGGCACTTTTCTGGGACGTTCCCTAGGGGTGAACTACTATGGGATGAACTATGCGCCTCAGGACGTGTATGCTGTCTCTTCCAGGTGACTTCTGTCTAGAAAACTCAATTGCTGAACCAAATTTTTTTGTACAGGTATGACGGCGATCTGACCATAGTGCTCGATTCTGGGCTGAGCGTGCGCATTCCCAACCACGTGCTGGTCAATCCCGACTTGATTGTCAACAAGACCAACGGGCATCTATACATAAACGACTCCTCGCTCGAGGTCCTCATCAATTCGCAGCAGACGATAAACGCGAATGATCTACCGATCATAGGCCGACAGTTTTTCTCTGCCGCATACGTGATGCTGAACCAGGACAGCAACGAGTTTACGCTCTGGGCGGCTAATCCAACAACAGATGAAGACCTGGTCGCCGTTGATGAGAATAACCAAGTGGTAGAGCAGTTCTGCGCTCCGGGGTCTGGCAACACCACACAGACACCCACTAATATCACGAGCCCACAGTCCGCATCAAAGCCATCCGCGACCGCGTCACCAGACAAGGCAAGCCGTGGACTTTCCGGAGGTGCTATTGCCGGAATTGTAGTCGGGTCTTTGGCGGGAATAGCAGCGATTGCGGCTTCAACATATTACTTTTGCATGCGACAAGATCGGGATGGGATGCCAACAGCAGCAGCAGCAGCAGCAGCAGCAGCGCAGGATCGATCTTACGTCCCACCACCTTCATATTCCCCTCTAGCCCCCGTGGAGATGGAAAACAAATACGTCCAGCCATATACAGGACCGGTAGAAATGTATGCAGGAGATGTCCCTCCTCCAGCAGGGAGGAGACCTCCGTCTAGACGGGCTGCTCCGGGGACATATGAATTAGCAGATAATCAAATCTGACCTTTAAAAAAAATTAACGACAACAAAATTTGCTGAGAAGTCGATTCCTACGTTTGCTGGTATATCGGTGTGTGCGCGTGTGTGTTCGTCTGAAAAGAGACGGGTTGTAAGCCTGATGTAGTAGTGCTTCCACGTTCCAACCCAGCGGACTCAAGCAAGAACATACATAAACGACTTGGGCGAGTAGTTCGGCTTCTTGCTGGACGGAACTCGTTTCACTTACGAGGAGAGGTTATCAGCCCCAAGGTCATGCAATGCAGCTCGTGAAAGTCAGTCATCTCAGATGTTCGCGACGAGTTTCAACCGCCAAGTATATGCACGAGTCTTTGCGGACCGATCCCACGCTTCCTTTACCTAGGTCCTTTATGGGTCCAGCTAGCTGAGTGAGGACAAACAGAGCTGCGGCTTGCCCGGTTCTCAACACCTCGGCCGATGGCATATGGAATATGCGGTGCCCGTGCAACCTGCAACCTGCAACTTGCTTCCTGATTCCTGCATACAGAGACCATGTACAGTATTCGGTCTCCAACTTTCCAACGGTTAGATTTTTTTTCTGTCCAAGAGATCTTGCTACTTATATATCCCGACTGTTGATCCTTTTTATATAGAGAGACTCTGCTTAAAGGTTCTCTAACCATTCTATTCAGGTATATATAATCTAATGATCTAATATCCGTGATGAATGAGTGGTAACAAAAATAAAAATATCCATGCATAGATAACACATAATTTCCGTCTCTAAGACCCACATTTTCATAATGCCATTTGGATTTATTCTTGAAGAAAATCAGACGTCATGACACCTTCATCAGGTAAACTATATACTATACTGTAAGAAATTTGGACAAAGAACGAAGAATGCATGATAAACGAGTTGTTTGGAAAAAAAATTGATCATCAAAAGAGATTTCTTAATCATCTAGCACTCCCTGGGCGAGTGCCGCCAAGCTGGCTTCATATCTGGCAGGATTGTGGTCGCTCAGCATTCCCGAGCTAAATCTCAGTTCTGCGAACCTTGCCTCGACGTTCCGGATAAATTTGAACTGTACCCTGGTGGCGGGCCTTCCGAGCTGAGGATACCCATCGCCGGTAGTGTCTGAAGTGAAGGCGTTGCGTTGCAAAACGCGCATCGTCTCCACAACGAATACTTCCCCCGGCGGCATCAGCTTAGGAGCGACCATCTCCTCGCGCAGGCTTTTCAGCGCGAACCACGCCCAACTGTCTTCGCCAAAGCCTTCACCAGCATTCATGAACATGGGTGGCTGGTTGACATAGAATTTGTTCAGGATGCTCTGCCTCAGTCCTTCCCAGACACGGGAGCGAATCTGCGATTTGGAGCCAGTCGTGTCGTTTTTGAACGCCAGAGCCACGGCCCGGAAGTCATGTAACGTTCCCAGAGAGAGGCTGGGCACAATGTCCTTCCCATTCACCACGGTGGTGATCAGACCGCGTGTAGCACGTCGCAAGAACGGGGACATCACAGCTGGCGGTCCATATGCATACACATGGATAGGGCGACCTGAAGGGAGGGAGAAGCTTCTAGCTGCCTTCTGCTGATGGTTGGCAGTCAAAAGCAGCGGCCGAGCCGCGGTGAGAGTCGAAGCGGTGACAAACGAAGGCCCGTACGGGTCACTATTGGGCTCTGAAATCATCGTTGCAAGAAGCGCTGCAACGCCACCGCCCAGCGAATGGCCGCAGAAAACAACTCCGTAGTCTGGAAACTCTTCGAGGGCAGCCCTTATCGTCGCCATGACTTTGCCGCCCTCTCCTTCCAGGAGACGCCTCGCGGAGGCATGCATGCCTTTATGCACCTTCCAATTTTTGCCCTGCCACTCAAGATCGTCGTAGTCGCACGTCATGTCCGTCAGGATATCTTCAAAGCCCCAAGTGCCTCTGAGAGTGAGGACGACAGCCTTGGATTCATGATCCAGGCAAAGATAATGAACGAGAGGAAATCCCGATTCCGTTTCGCCAGCCGCGTTGGAGCCGCCTGCAGGATCCAGATAGGACGAAAGGAGAATTGTAGACGGAGGGAGACCTGTGAGATTGGAAAAGGAACTGTGTTCGTGATTGTCTGAATCGTAGAACTGAATCGTCTTCGTAGTATGAGGAACACCCATCACCTTGAGAGCGTTCGATCCGTATGACGCCGAGGAAAAACGGCAAAATCGACGAATGTTGTTTACCAGGTGGTTGTCGGGGAAGATCCCGGGCACTTTCCCATTGCGATTAAGTGCTATGATCGTCGACTGGTCTTCGTAGACGCTTTTGCGCGGCCGAGGGGCAAGGATGAGTGATGTCTCCGAACCGGTCGCCGCTAGGGAGTAGATGCTGGGAGCAAACGATCTAGGTCGTCTGTGAGCGTTAGGAGAGACGGGCCGCATATCATCATTCAGCGACACAGTGATATCTTCGGATCTGGTTCGAGACATGGAACTGCTGCTGCGGAAATGAGTCCGGGTATACGAGGCGGAACCAGGACGAGTCTCAACGGAGCGCAGCGAGTACGAATCCGTCTGAGAGACGAAGGACTCCCTGTTCGTTTCCTTCACGGAAATATAGTCCGTTCTCGAAGACGTTTGGGTGGGCAACTCCCGGTGGTGCGATCTGCTTGCGGTTGGGGATGGCGTTGATCGAAATGCTGCAGTATCTTGGTGTGGAACTCGCGGCAGGCTTTTGTTCAAGTTCACTGAGCCTCGACGATGCCCAGGATTTCGCGATGTGCTCGTCTGCTTCGCTTTGGCCGTCGATCTACTTGACGGACTTTGTGTCGCGGTCGAGTCCCTGTTGGAGGCGGACTCCTTCGGACTTTTGTTGGCCTTTGATAATGCCGTGGAGGCACTTGTGTCAAGAGACTTTCTCGACCCTTTCTTCATCGAAGATCTCTTATTTCCATCTGATCTCTCTCCAGGTGTCGACTTTACTTTCTGCGCAATCTTCGCAAAAGAAGTCTTCCCAAACGTGCTCTTGGGCGTGTCCGAGCCGCTAAGAGATGAGGAGCTGAGGACGCGACGAGGCCGCTTTTGTACCACCTTCGAGGCATTAGTATCCGCAGAGTTTCCTTCTGGTGACTGGATTCTCCGGGTTTTGTGACGATGACCGTCTCTACTTTTCCTTGGCGACAACATCGAGGGAGTGGTATCCTGGGTTGCGTCATTGCCATGCTCATCATCATATCCACTGATTCCGCTGCGGGAGTCCTCCAGATCTAAAGCTTTGATGTCGCAGATCTCTTCGACCCTTGCATCTGTTTTGGCTTCTTCTGTGGCGTCCGATTCGGGTAAAATGGGATGATCAGAGCTCTCCGGTCGCAGATCTGAGCTCTGGGTGTGATTCAACGTGGTACGGAACACCACAGTATGTTTTGGTAGGCGTTGGGTACCAACAGAGCTTTGGTCATTGTGAAACCTCTCCTCGATCATCATAGTCCCCGGCGGCGCAGCTATCTCTGCGACATCATCGTCGAAAATGTCAACAGTTATGGTACGGTCGGTCACAGTTTCTGTCCTAATCGAAGCGTGGCTACCCTGTGGCAGCTGTCTCATGATGTAGAGACGGATGTCCTCGTCTGATAACTGATATTGGTCCCCAGCTGGGAGTGCCAAGTGAGAGCTTGCACCGGGTGTAACAGACTTCGTTCGTTCCATCGCACTGAAAGTGTCTTCATCCTCCCCAGGGGATAAGAACGAAGCCGGGCGAGCAGAGTCTTCTAGGTCATTAGAGACGCTCTTTGCATACTCGGTGGTCTGCGTTCCGATAACATCGGCCCTCACTCCGTTGTCTAAGATCACGACATCCCAGATGGTTACTTCGCCTTCGCTTTCGCGCAGTTCCCTCTCCGAGTTTCTTCGTCCCCATCGTTGTAGCAATGCGAACCCGATGGACCCGACCAGCAGGTCTCCAACCCCAACCTTGTCAACATCCTTCCCCGTCTCGTTCTTCCCGAACTCTCTGCGGACGAGGGTGATTATAGACGCGATAGCGCGCGACGACTCTGTTGAGCCAAGGATTGCGTCGAGCGTTGATAGGAGGTTCTGCGACAGGTTCGAAATCGATGACAGCGCCGCTTCAGAAAAATGAAAACTTGCAGATGCGAAGAACGATGCGGACGTGATGGTCGAATGCAGAGTAGCCAGCTAACACGAAGACATCAGGTGAGCAACTTGCATGGAAAGCATGGCATGGAAAGGCAGGCACCTACACTCCGTTCCAGCAGCGATTCAGCTTCTAGCCTGCCATATTCGCTGTTGCTGCGCCCTGCAATCTCGCGACCGGCGCGCGACAAGACGCCTTCGATGACAGCTCTGCTCAGTTCCAAGCCCGTCAACGTGGTCACCCTTGCCCCACCGATCGCAGCTCCACCAACGTATGTTCCCAGGCGAAGCGAAAGCGACGTTGATTGAGCGAAGAAGGACACCAGCGAGGCAACGGGCCGTGGAAGGAGAGTCGCGCCTGACGTGGCAGGGATATGACTCGCATTGTCGCGATGCGGATTCCGATCGTCCACGGTCTGCAGAGCCTCATGAAGCCCTGAATCTTCAGGCATGACGGGTGTATCACATCCGTACCATCGCGTTGACGTTTCATCTGCGCGTTCAGAGCCGCGTCTTCGATATAACGCAGATTTATCGATCACAGGTTTGGATGCGAATCACATTGCCGGCTACGTCAGGCGCCCCTGGTCCGCTGTTGTTTTGTTGGTGATGATTCGCGGATTCGTTGGGGCATCGAAGATCGCGGCCCGCGGCGGGTCTGGGGTTGACATGTGACAGACGCAGCTCCGTTATATTAATGCTAAGTACGGTATTTTCTTGTCTCCTTGAGTTCTAATTAATGCAACGATCTGGCTTAGTGATCAAATACCTAACTCTGCCAAACATGGAAACTATCCGGAAATATTATGCTAGGCGAGCTACAGTTATTTGGCACGTGTATATATCTACACCCTGAAGACGGAGAAAAAGGGACATCTCTTCGCAATCACTCTGCAAGATGTCCACCCCCATGCTTTACATCATGGCCTTCACATCGCCTCCATACTGCACCCGGCGTACCACTTCCCGGTTACAGTTGGCGATCGTCCCAATGCCAGCAAGAGCGATGGTCTGGTAGAAATCGGCCAGCAGACCTTGTAGCACGGCCTTGGCCCCATGCTTGCCGTCAATGGCGAGGCCGTAAATGACCGGTCTGGAGACGAGCACAGCCTTGGCTCCGAGGGCGAGGGCCTTGACGATGTCCGCCCCCGTGCGGATGCCCGAGTCAAACAGAACGGTCATTTTTGATCCCACGGCGTCAACAATCTCAGGGAGAACTTCCAGGGAGGCGATGGCTCCGTCCACTTGCCGGCCTGCAATCGCCATACTTCGTCAGCGATACGAAAGGCAAAGAAACACGGATGAATTGGGACCCAGTATCCAAATAAAAGGACGTACCTCCATGGTTCGACACAACAATGCCATCGCATCCGTATTTGAGAGCCAACTTTGCGTCCTCTACATGCTGAATGCCCTTGAGGACGATGGGACCATCCCAGTTCTTGCGTAGTAACTCCAGCTGTTCCCATGTGTGTGGTTTCCCCGAGAAGACATCGGATATCCACGCTCTGGAGGCGCCCACAATGTCCTCCTCGACCTTGCAGCCAGAGCTTTCCTCGAACTTGGCCCGGAACACTGGGTCTGAGAAACCGACCTGATTTCCGACACCCTTGATGAAGGGAATGTATGCATTATCCAGATCGGCTGGGCGCCTGCGATGCTCATTCAGTAACTCGTTGGGAGAAGCGCGAAAGACGTGTGCCTACCATGCCAATGACCAGGTGTCCAGAGTGACCACAAGAACTTCATAGCCATTCTCTTTGGCTCTTTTCAGCAATGACAGTGTCACATCGTCATCTTGCGGCCAATACAGCTGATACCATCTCTTCCCATTCCCACTGGCGGCCGCAACGTCCTCGATAGAGCTGGAACTGGCCGTACTCAGGATATAGGGTACTCCGACTTCAGCGCACACCTCTGCCAGTCCAGTCTCTTTGTCGTCATGGAAGAGAGACTGGACCCCCACGGGAGCCATAAGGAGAGGAGTAGGATATTTCTGTCCAAAAAGGGTGACTGAAATATCCGGCTCACCAATCTACAATGGAAGCGAGATCCATAAATGTCAGCTGTCTTACTCTTATGGATACTGCGTATGCGATAGACAGACCGGCTTCATCATCCTTGGTATCCTGTCTTTGGGTCAGCCACTGTTAACGATAGCTTCTCGAGAAAGACTCATATCCCCCAGCGTTTTACGCATATCTAGTCCAAACCATCCATGTGAACGAATTTATGATTTTCACATGTAAATAAAATATCCAGAGACAAGGACAATGTGTAGAAATGAGAACGTCAAACACATACAACTTCCACTGACGGAACGCCAAGCGATTGCTGTCCATCGTTGCCTTCTCCCCAGCACCACCTGCCACATAGTTGAAGGACCGGGAGCCCAGGGCCTTGCGAGCCTGCTCCTCGAGAAGCCGGGGGTCCGTGGTCACGGTGGGCAAGACATTGTTCAACGCGCCATTGGCGTAGATCTGCTGCTGATACAGGCCATAATTCTCAGACATTTTGGCGACCAAGTTCTGAAGAAGAGGGCTGTATGTTAATTGGGGAACGTTAGTCTCCCGATGGCATTGCAAGTGAGGTGGCCTAGTTATGTACACAGAAGGTCAGCTTACTGGCAGGTCGATGGGGCCGAAAGATGAGATCGTCCGAGGCTTCCACTCGGCAGTCGGATTTATGACAAAGCGGAGGCTGCGCCACGGATCGTGGAGCACAACTCAAATCCTTGGACACAATCGATATAAATAGTCTAGTCACTTGTTATCGCGGCACTTGAACTAGATTAAGAAGTGCTTATGGGATTCTGAGCCATGAGAAATTCCAACTTTTTGCATATGGAACTTAGACGTGTGGTAAGAGGTTTAATACGCGAATACTAGGTCGTTCTTGTCCCTAAATATTATCAACCCTGATGCGTATGGGATTTGCGGAGATTTCATCCATTTGCCTACTTCGTATCATTGAAATTGACGACGTCGTCTGCACTCTGCAGTGTCACGTTGATCGTAATGCTAATCGGTACATGTCTTACCCAATTGAGCACCCGAAATATATGCCGAGATCACCCCTTGCAAGGAATAAATATCTAGTCTTTCTACAGATACGAGAGTCATGTCTTTAAATAAAAATTTCCGAGTAAATGATACTACGCCCTGTACATAAAATATGGCAATAATAGCTTCTCTCCCATGCGTTCTGCATTTAATCGCAGTGGAGACTCCGTTTAGGCTTTTGTTAGCGTCGATCCCGTCTTCTTTTTGATCCCTGAAGCTTATCACTATCGTTTGATTCATTGCTCGAGCGTCCCATGCTATAGTTTATGAATTTTATTGTTTTCTACTCGTCAGTTGAAGAGTACATCTACCAATGAAGAATAGAAGAACATGCACGCTTTTCCTTCTCCCTGCCTAACTCTCCTGTCACTTCTAATTCTCTCCCTTGCTGTTCTGCTCTATCCCACAGGCCCAACCTCGGTTCTCTCAAGCGTATCCAGTCTTGTGCAGCTCCGTACTTGTCCTCATTCCCTTTCGGAGTCTGTATCCCCGCACTCTCCCAGTTGGGGTACGTGGTTTCACCCACAACGCCTGAGACAGCAACCTGGGCAATCTACCACGAAACAAAGACCGGGATGGAACCTTCTCTACCATCTGGGTGGTAATGGACCATGGGTTCAAAGAGCAGATCCGGCTTTGACGACTTCTGCTGCGGCTGAGATTGCGCCGCCCGATGGCTGCACAGTGGATCAGGTGCATCTGGTATGTGTCTGCCTCAAGCATAGTTTCAATTGGAGTCAATTGAGAAGTCCATACCTACATATATGTCAACAAAACCTTTTTTTTGAAAGTCACTTTATTATGGATGACATCATGTGCTGAAAAGTATGGACCGTGGCAGATGTCCCGCCATGCGGAGCGATATCCCACGAGAAGTGCAGGTGGCCGTACGTGATCCAACACTTGATGAAGAACCTCAAACAACCTCCACTGCTTGGCTCTGACCTCGGATTTTCTCTGTCAAGGCCATCTCGCTCTTCTGACACGCATCAAGGCTACAAATACTACCGTAAATGGATCGCTCTCGTTTCTCAATGACTGGACCTATTTTACCGATGATCCGTCCCGTGACTTTGAGCAGTTGACCACGACAGGTCCCTACGCAGGCACACTGGAGGCGTTCACCACTGGGGTTCGCTTTCGCACGCGATACGCGCATCTGCTGCCCAAAGGCGCAAAGACCAGATTCTGGGCCAGTGATTCGGCGCGCGTAATTGACACCGCAAGATATTTTGCCTCCGGACTGTTTGGTCTTGATTGGGAAACGAAGGGGAAAGCTGAGCTGGAGATTATCCCCGAAACCCTGGAGCGACACACTGACACGCTCACGCCTGGTGATACCTGTCTCCGATACATCGAGGACACGGCAAAGGGGCACGACTATGGCGTCAATATGCTTACCTTGTTCCAGGATGTGTACCTTCCAGCAATCGCTCATCGTCTGGTCCATGAGCAGGGAAATCACGCTATAGGCAACTTCTCCAATGTCGAAGTCTACAGCATGCAGGAGATGTGCGGATTCGAGACGATTGCTCGCGGATCGAGTCCCTGGTGCGACGTCTTCATCGTCGAAGACTGGGAGCATTTCGAATACGCAAGGGACCTGATCCATTACTATAGAGCTGGGCCTGGAAATCCGTACGCGGGTGCGATGGGGTGGCTGTGGCTGAACGCGACAGCCAATTTGTTGCAGAGGGGCCCTGAGGCAGGGACTATGTTTTTCAGCTTGTAAGTTCTGCGATTTGCCCTGGATGAAGTGATGTAAAACTATGCGGCTCGCTGATCTTGAAATCGTCTACCTACTGTACATGTAGTGTCCACGACGGCGACATTGCTCCCATGCTCACTGCTCTTAACATCTTCCCGGACCCGAAATATGATCCACATCTCCCCGTAACACACATCGCCACAGACCGCGTCTGGCGCATGTCCACTGTTCTGCCGATGGGAGGCCGGCTCAGTTTTGAACGACTCACCTGTGGGAAGTGGCCAGAAACCGAACCCAGCAGTCAAACCAGCAACTTCGTCCGCATCAACATCAACGATGGCGTTGTGCCCCTGCCGGATTGCCACTCTGGTCCCGGAGGAAGCTGTCCTCTCGAACAGTTTGTGGAGCGGGTGCGCAAACGCAGAGAGGAAGTTGGTGATTTTGCTGAAGTGTGTGGTACGACTGGAGATCGGGCGCAAGGAATCACGTTTTTGCGACAGGACGATCTTGGTTGATTCGAGGTGGAGAGGTGTGAAGCAGTTAGCTGTATATTCTTCAAGGTAGATAGTTATCGATACCCAATAAGTTTTTTTTTTAGGCGTGGCCTGCCTTCAGAGAGCAGAAGCCGCCAGGCTGTTCCAAGAAGCGCTCTTCTCCTATGTAGAGACGGCCATTGGTATGTACTCTCATGCGCCCGGGAATCAGCACGAGTTATAGCAAGGAATATGGATAGGAAGCCTAATAGAAAGTCGATGAAGAAGACCATCTAATACGAGAAATGACGTAGGGTGAGGAATATGGGTGCCATGCCCGTCTGGGAAGTAGATTACCTTAAAAAGTAGGTATCCTTGGTGTAGACGAGGTAGCAATTTTTTCCTTTCAAACCAGTCGAGAGCAGCGAGACCTTGGAGGTTTGTATCCTATATCGAGTACTGGTATCGATACTATTTTTTTGGGATTCTATGGAATCCGTACAGAACTGGCGCCCAAGAATCAGATCTGATAACTACTGTACTACAACATGCTAGTCGAAATCCCACAGAAAAACTCTGACGAGATCCCTTTCGCAGACTGACTCAATATCATCCATAATATTACACTTTGATCTGTAGCCGTCGACAGTACACTGCTTCTTTCTCAGGCATAAGCTCCTTCTCAGGCGCAAATATTCGTACGCGTGACAGGCAGCTGGATCTAGTAAATTTACCGAATCGAGTAAAGACCTTTCTCCCTCTTACTCGAATCGTGAAGGCGAAAACCTGATCTGTGACTACAATCTTTCCCTAGATAGGATAGAGCAAAGTGAAGGAGGTGGAAACTGCTCCTGCAGAGATGGGCTCCAATTCACTGCTGGGAGGTGAATCGATGATGGTCATTGGCCAGTGACAAGCAGTGTCGAGTTTCTTTGTTTGCAGCAGTCACTTTCTTCTTACTTCACTTGCAATTGGAATCTTTACTGCTGGCCATCAGCCCTTGATCCCCCGGATTTTGCCGTCGAAACAACGTGACTGCAGCTGTAGGACTGATTCGATTTCATCTAGAGTGCAATCAGACGATTGCAGTAACGTGCCCAACCCTACCGAAATTGGATGAGAGGTACTATCAACCTGTATCGACTGCAGTGCTCGTATATTTGTATCTCACTTACTATGTCTGCGATTGTGTGTACCCGTCAGACGATTCGTAGCTGTT
>NW_013562811.1:0-15733 GCF_000968595.1 Rasamsonia emersonii CBS 393.64 | reverse complement strand
ATCCATTAGTATTATCACTCCCACTCTTTCCCCCTCTCTCTTCTCTTCCCTCTCCCTCCCTCTCCTCCTCCAACGCCCTAGCCACCCACGACGCGGACGTCATTCTCGAGCCGGAACTGGACGCAGCAGCAACAGCTCCTGCAGCAGTAGTTGTTGCATCTGCAGGGTTATATCGCGCCTCCCTGCGCGCCGCGCGGATGGAGCTGATGCAGTATGAACCCAGGAGGAGGGCCATGGTGAATGCTGCTAGGGGGGCGGTGATGGACTGGATGCGGCAGAGCATATAACATGAGTAAACGAGAATAAGTATCGGAATCGAATCATGGGTAGGGAGTATAGTGTATCTGGGTTGAGTTGGGTTGGAGAAACAGAGACATGATCATAGACAGACAGACAGACAAGACAGGACACAGTACATGAGGACGTTGGGTGCATTTGTCTTATTTTGATAAATCAATCGCAAGGGAAAGGCTTTATTTTTTTCCATAACCAGATTTGATAAATGATGTATATATTGTATGTACTCTATGTACTCACCCTGGGATGTCTCCCCAATGTCTTTGGCGGTTCCTGACGTTGCTGCTGTTGCTGCTGCTGCTGCTGCCACAGCTGACGTTTTCTGGAATATAACCGTGACTGCTGCTGTGTTCGGGGTATCACAGTCGTCGTCATCACAGTCGTCATGGTTCTGGTCTTCCATAAGGAAGAAAAGGAAGAAGTCGAGGATGGGAAGGACATGATGAAATAAAATAAAGAGAAGAAAAAAAGAAAAGAAAGAAACTCTTCTTGTCTTGTCTTGTCTGTCTGTTGTTGGGATGTAGGTATATTGATACCAAAGCAAGAAAGAAATTCCGATCCTGTCTGACCTTCGGGAGCTCTCCTGGATGAACCTTTAGAAGAATTTATTATCACAGATCAAATCGATCGATCGAGGCAAAATGAATAATGTCAATAGTTCAAGTTAACAGAGAGTTATGCAATCGATTTAATCGAGTTAATTAGATGCGTCGTCTATCTTGGTTCAATTATTGACGGAGGTTAACGGAGTACGGAGTAGGTGTGGATCTGCAGACTGCAGTTGGTTCAGTTTAACTAGATCGGGTAAGGAGCTTACTTCGTGCACCTGGCACGCGACACCAATGGACCTGCTTACTTACTCCGGAGTACGGAGTAAAGAATGAAATAAAATACTCTAGCATAATCATATTATAAAATCCTCCTGACATTTAACTAAAGTTGAAAAATTATGCTAGTAATAAAAACTGATTAATTAACAGCCTATCCTATAATCTATCTGTTTATCTGTGGTCTATTATTGATCAGTCGCCAGCGAATAGAATAGAATAAATAAAACAATAATATCCACCAGTATATGCGCTGTTCCTAACGCCGTCGCTGATGCCACTGTCGTGCTGGTACATCAGCATGTACAGTACAGTAGTGTATATGTATATACAAGACATAGAAAAAAACACGATTAGTAGGACAACAGCCGACTCTTCAGCGAAGTCCATTTCTCATACGCCAGCAGCTTCACTTCCACACGGAGGTACGCCGCAAACGCAGATAGGATCCGGAAGAGGTTGCTCGGTCGGAAGATGCTGCCGTGCTGCGAGACCAGCTCCATCTGCTCTTCGAATACGGTGCGGGTCGCGTACCGCGCCAGGATCAGGAATGTCCGGACTGGGCCCTGTCGGGTGTGTAGGCTCTCGTCAAGACTGCGCGCTGTTCGTGCTGTTAGCGATGACAGTTAAAAGAAAAGCGCTGGCTTGTGACTGCTTACTTAGATCGTTCGTCTTCAGAATCAGAAGGATAATGCGCGGCACCTTGCCCAGCAGTTCGACCAGCTGTTGAAGCATCCCATCTCCCAGGGCCCCCGTAATGTCTTCCTTTTCCTCCTTCGTCCGCTGCGAGACGACCGCCTTCTTCTTCACGACGGTGTAGTCTCGTCCCGTGATGGCGCTGGCGAAGAGCGGGAAATGCTCGTCCGTCACGCCAGCCACCTTGTACGCATACTCGCGCATCCGTTCCTCGTCCGCCTCAATCACCGCGAGCCAGAGCTTGGCGTAGTTCCGACGCAGGTCCTGAGGAATGTCACGGTACAGACCGTGGTCGTACAGGATGATATCAAAGTTGGGTTTGCGCCGCGTGGTGTTTTTCCGGATGGCGATGTTGCCGCCGTGCGGATCGCAGTGCAACGGGGCATCCTTGCCGAAAATCATCTCGTTGAATATGTGCGCCAGGGCTGCTGACACTTCGTCCCGGTCAATCCCGTTGGAATCGAGGAACTCGAGATCATCGGGACGGTGTCCAGTGATGAATTCCATCACCAGAATCCGTTCCTTGGCCCACATGACTATATATATCTGGTCAGCATATGAAATTTGAAGTAGACTGAGCAAAAAAAGCCTACCATTCGGGATCACCAACGGCGCACTAGAATGCTCCCTGAAATACTCCTTGGTTCGCTTCGCATTTTCCGCCTCCCTTCGGAAATCCAGCTCCTGCGGCAGCGACAGATCCATCTCCCGGGACAGCCACTCGAGATCGTACTCCGGGAAGAACCGCTTGAGCGCAGAGAAGGTCATCCGGGTCAGTGCCAGGTCCAGCGGCACCCATTCGGCCAGGGCCGGGTGCTGCACCTTCACCGCAACCTTCTGGCCTGTTTCCTTCAGCGTCGCCACGTGCACTTGCGCCAGGGATGCCGCCCCAATGGGGGTAGGTTCAAAAGACGAGAAGAGCTCATCGATGCGCTTGCCAGTGTCCGCGACGAACATCTCCTCGATCGATTCGATGGACGACACCGGACACTTGTCCTGCAGCGGAATAAATGTAGTCGTCCATTCCAGGGGGAGCAGATAGCCCAGACTGCTCAGGTGCTGGCCTAGCTTGATGAAGATGGAGCCGTTCTTCTCGAGGACTCGTAGGGTGCGCTCCGCGCAGCGTTTGTGACATGCACGCAGAAGCTCGGCTTCTTCCTCGGGGGAGGAACACTTCTTGTTCAGAGTGGTTCGGTAGCTGTAAGTAAAAGAAAAAAGAAAAAAAAATCAACAATCAGTTCTTCCAACGCATTTGGACAGAAGATTCCACCCACTCGTTGATACACACTGCCAGCGTGCTGACTACTCTCCCCGTCCTCGCCGCAGCTGCGTATGCATGCTTGATCTCATCCGAGAATGTGAATGCTGCCACGCCCAGTGCTCCCGCGGCAGCAATCTGGATCACCCTTCTCCTTGAAGATTTCCCGTTCTTGTTATCCGCTCTCCCTGTATCCGCTGGTATCTCTCTCGAAAACGACGGCCCGAAGGACTGGTACTGCGTCGAGTGGTACCTCCTTCTAGACGATGAGAATACAGGCGAGGAGGATGGCCGCTGCTGCGCCTGGCACTGGCGACATGATGACCACCGCCAATTGCTTGTCGATGACGAACGAGACGAGAACTGTAATAATGCGCGGAACGAACAGAGTCGCGGCGAAGGCCGAGGAAGTGTTGGCTTCATGGCCTTCCAAGACCGCGACACTCGCTGAATGGGGTAGTATGTCTCATGAACTTGGAAGCGGAAAACAACAATTCTCGTCTTCTATTATCCGGTGGCCATAATAAGAATTTTTGGACACCGAAGTCGCGCAGGCAGGAGCCGAGGGTAAAAAAAAATTGAAGCTGTTGCCGGAGAGCCGAAACGGGACGAGTTGCCAAAGAAGACGCAATAAATTAACGCGAGTCAAAGCAGCAAAACGCCCAGCTCTTGGAGGCAACGAGCGTAATAATAGACTCCTGAAAATGTTGCAGGTGGAGGCGGAATGCCTTTTCTCGGGCAAAAAAAGTGAAGGCGGTGCCGGATTATCTTCGGCAGATGCCGGGTCAGCGAAGCCTTCCGTCGCGCGATCAACATCGCATACGGAGTACACACAGGTCACGCCACCAGGGAAGAGATGCGATGTAATGTACATAGCACTGTTGTACGGGCTCAATCAACATGGACTCCATTCGATTCTGTTCCATTTCAATGTGATGCTGGAGAATGCCCGTCAGGGGTGTTCTACAGTACTCCGTACTTAGAAGCACAGAAATTAATCCAGATCCATCCTGCAGGACCCCATGAATACTCCGTAAGCGATCGAATCATGTATGTACATACATCCAGTGAAGGACAGAACCCGCATGCATCGTCATCGTCATCATTACCATTACCGCTTGCATCCCATCTTCATAATGAGAACAACCTCGACTGACTCGGACAAACACGAAGTACTCGACAAAATGAGTGCCTGAACGAAGATGGCCAAACCAGACAGCCCGTGAACCCAAACAACGACTCTGAACCCCGAGAATATCCGTAGCAAAAGCCGTACACCCAAGCCTATGCGCCAGTGCCATGCTATTGTAAAGAGTCGCTGTCCAACCCATTGTTGGCAGCCATCTTTATTTAACAAGGAAAGCTCCTCCAGATGTGACCGTAATATGGATAGAGAAGGATAAACGAAGGAAAAAAAACACTCAAACCACCTAGTTAGATCACGACCACTGAAGATCATTGGTCTGCCGTCGACGCCGAGGAGGCATCACCGACGACGGACGCGTAGGAACATTCGGAGATCTGGGTTCATCACTGGGAAGGATTCCAATCTGAGACATTCGATTGGACAACCTCCGCGGCACTCGGCTCCTTCCTGCAAGACCCCCATTTCCACCAGACATCATGGAGGAACTGCTACCATCTCGACTTTCGGGCCGCAAGGAAGGACCATTGCGCAGGTGTCGCGGAGTCTCCCGCACTTCCAACAGCCCTTTTGATTGACCGGACCGATTGGCCTGCGGTGTAGATGGCCGGGACGGAATCAGATTTTGTGATGCGGTGGATATACTTGTCCGCCTCATGAGGGGCCGGCGCCTGGCGCTCTGTTCGCTAGATTTGATGAGTTTGCCGGCCATATCTCGGACAAGAATCGCCGGATCATTCTCCAGTTCCCTGATGGCGTCCAGAAGACCGTATCGTGCGAGGAGATCACCCTGTTCTTCACTCGAATCGCAGATGCTAGAAAGTATGCGGAGTAGATTCAATCGGACAGCAGCTTTGGGGTGATGAAGTTTCTGTCCGATCCGAGTAAAGAGATCTACTCGAGCCAGCGTCGCTGCAATCGGGGGACTCAGGCGCAACAGCTTCTGAAGAGGCTCAAGAAGATTCTCAAAGGCATTGGCCTTGGCGATTGTCACACATTTGACGATCGCATCAGTGAACGAGTATCCGTCGGTACGGTCTTCAAGGAGATGTTCCTCGACTTTGGCGGTTTCCTCCTGGAGCCTGATCAATGTCAGATGGCTGCTGCTCCTCGAAAACTCTAGTGAGAGCAAGCACATACCAATTGAAGATCGCTTCCAGTGCAGTAACTTGCCAATAAGGGTCGGAAAGGAGCGAAATGTAGAATGCCAAACCGTTGTTACGCCATAGTTCGCGACGTCCAACCTTCCCTGATTGTGCCATGTCGCAGAGAATGGGAAGCGCGAATTCCTTGAGGGGTCGCTCAGTCTTGACAATCTTCTGTAGGACTGGTATAATTCCGTTCAAAGCCGCATCTTCCTGCCTTGGCTTGCTGAGGCGGCACAGGTTGTAAATCGTATTGAGAATCTGATTGGAAACCTCCCGGAAATGCGGCTGTTTCATGGTTGATTTCAGCAGTTCGGTGAGGACGTCAATAGCGTTGGAGTTCTGCAACGCGTCAAGCGTCGTCGATAGCATGGAGAGATTCTTTATGAACTTCAGCATGGTGATCTGGTGGACTGGAGTCATTCTTTTCAACTCCTTGAGTACTCCTGGAAGAAAATCAATACGTCAGGTTTCTTCCGTTTTTTTTTTTTGGATTGGATATGACTTACTATGCAGAACCGTCCTTTCTGCCACCATCTCTTTGACATGGTTCTCAGCCTGGGAGAAGATGTAGAATATGTTTGCAATGCGACCCTCGATAATTCTGGATAGCTCCTCATCTTCATCCAACACCCGACTGAGAACTAGAGATAAGGGATCTAGCACTGAGTTGCGAGACAAAATCCTGCAAAAGTCGTTTTTCGGCGTGGAACCCTTGAGAGAAAAACGGCGGTGAGTTTTTCTTATTCAGTCGATTCGTATGTTGAACTAACTCACCTGTAGCTCAAATACGCTCCAGATCCCGTTGACCCCGATCAGGACCAGGTCGCGTTCATATTCATAATCATCTTCCAGAAAATCAACCAGAACGTTGAGACCACCGGCGCTGACGAACATCTGCAGTGTGAGAGTCGATGACTGATACATCTGCTGAACAAATGCAGCAGCTTCGAGCCGGATCTCCCGCGGATACTTCTTCGAGGCGAATTCGTTGATAATTGGGATTCCTCCCACGAAACATAGGTTCTCCTGGATCTCATAGTCATTGTAGATGATCGCATTCACAATCTTCAGCAAGTTGAAGATTACATCTCGCCGACGACAGGTTTCGAGAATCTCCAGGATGGGAAGCATCCCATGGGCGCTGATGATGATATTTTTCGTCTCCGGCAGGTCACAGAAGATGGCCACCAGCTGTTCGGAAATGTCTGCAAGAACATCATCGTCTTGCGACGTCTTCAATGATGTCACGAGAGCTTCGACTTGGTTCCGCACACGAGCGTGCTTGTCTCGAGCGATGTTGGCCTCTAGGTCCATCTCGTCAAAGCCTTCTTCCAGTTGAGCAAATGGGTCATCCTCATCATCCTGATCTCCCAGCCAGGAGTTGTTAGACAGCCTTGAATTCAGCATCAACGTGCTTCGATCCGAGCCGTCCTCGCTATCCGGTTTCTCCAGGGCATTCTCGTCAGCGCCAAGGATGTCCGAGAAATCCTCATCGGTTTCGTCCTCTGCAAATTTTTGGATCTCTATCGAAGAACGGCTTCTCTTGATCGAATTGTGCTTCCTCAGCTGACGCTGGCGCTCTTCGGACTTCGTACTACGAATGGAATCTTTCGAATTGGGCAGGACCAGCCTTGCAGTTTGAGGAGCACTATCATCCGCCTCCTAGGCAGGTGTAAGAGTCTGTCACAAGATAGTCCAGAAGGGAGATAACATTTACCTGAAACGCGCCCAGCTTCCGTTCCAGAACATCTTCGTTCCCAATGATCAAGTCGGAGTAGTCCTCGACCGAGCTCTCCTCATAATAAGCCGCCGGCCGTGCCTGACGAACTGGTCTCGTCGGCGGAGCGGCAACTTGGTTCAAGATGGGAACGCTTGGAAGAGAGGGCAGTGCACTCTTGGATGGTCGATGGCGAGAACGACTTTTGGGCCGTGAACTTTCTTCGTCGAATGGCTTCCGCAGCGGAGGTCGAATCGTTTGAAGAGGATCCGACTCACCAGACTGCGACGGGCCCTTGACAGTGGGCTCACCTTCTAAACTATCAGATGTGTCTCGCAGTGCTGCTCCATCCAGAGATGCAAATGCCTTCAGCCTCTCCGATGAAAGCATTCCACCGAAATTATCGTGCGGTTTCAGATGCGGCAGCTGGAGGGCGCTGGGAGAAATCTCGGATGCAAAGTCATTGTCCCAATTGTCATCCGCCGACCTATCCGGAGAGCGGAATCGATCAGCCGTGGCTTTAGAGACCTCACTTGCCGAGGGGGTCTTCGCTGGTGTCGCGACTGAATGCGTCGAGTCGGTTCGTGAATGACTTGAGTTGTTGTGGTCAAGCCTCGGTGGCTTCTTAATCGAACCAGGGTCTGGAGATCGGAGAGCCTCGTTCCACTCCTGGACGCTCTTTACTGCTTCCTCGTACTCTGTTGACTTCTTCGGGACTACCTGTGCGTTGACAATCCAGGGATGTTTGAGTAATTTCCGAGCCGATACTCGCAGGTTAGGATCCTTTTGGAAGCACTGCATTAAAAAGTCTTTTACTGCCTATACATGTATATCAGACATGCAATGGGAACCGGAATTAATGAGGCACAGAGAAAACAATCTAACTTACCGGCGACGCGCCTTGAGGGAGTGGAGGATGATCATCGTTAACGATGCGGAATAGGGCAGGCAGAGGCTGCAGTTTGTGGTAGGGAGGCTTCCCCTCTAGTAGTTCGATCACGGTGCAGCCAAGACTCCAGATATCCGATGCCGTTGTTGCACCTGATAGCTCAATGACTTCCGGGGCCATCCAATACGGAGTACCGACCACAGTCGACTCGCGAAGACCCGTCGTACGGCTGGCCACACCAAAGTCGGCGAGTTTGACCAGACCCTGTTTGGTGGTGAGGATATTTGCTCCCTTGATATCCCGGTGGATAACACCCTGCTCGTGGAGGTATAAAAGGCCCTGCAGGACCTGGGACATGTACAGTGCGACCAGATTCTCTGGGAAACGGCCGAAATTTTTCGCGATGGAGTGCAGCGAGCCATTTTCGCAATATCTGGTTTGGTCAGCTTCACATCCAACATGTAATGGAGCTTGGGAAGCAATACTCGAGGATAATGTTCAATGTATCTGGTGTTTTGACGAAGCCGTGATACTTGACGATGTTTGGATGCTAGAGAAGAAAACGGGTCAGTGTTTGATTCTGATGTCATTGAGTCTCCAAACTTCTGGTAGTCAAGATCTTACGTCCAGGTTTTTCAACAAGTCAATCTCGAGCTGTATGAGTAGAGAAAATCGTCAGCAGATGGCCCACTTGAGGTTGAGGCACGCGGTAGCGTACCATAATCACTCGTAGCTCGCTCTTTGGGAGGGCTGCCAATCGAATCTGTTTCACAGCGACAGTCTCGCCGGTATTCCAGTTCAGCGCCCTGTAGACGGATCCGAAAGCACCTTTGCCCAAGCAATCGCCCAGTTGCTTTCCATCTTGTCAGCGGTCTTCTCGTTCTGGCAGTGACCTTCGGAGGGAGCGGTGCTGTCGACGCACATAGTCCTTCAGCTCAGCAACATCCTTGGCTGATGTCTTTGACCCTTTATCCTTGTCCTTATCCTTATCCTTATCCTCCTTCTTGGTGGGGCTCGTTCCTGAGCTCGCTGGTCGAGTCTTCGCAGGAGTCCCAGGGGTCCGGGACTGGGGAAGGTGAGGGTCCCCGCTCTCGTTGGAACGGGGAACCATGGTTGTGGTTGTGGGATGGCCGCAACGACTGTCGCCGTCCGCTATCGGACCAAACGTATAAGAGGAAGAATTAAGGGGTGAAGACAGGTTCGTTGCGAGCACGCGAGGGAGTTCTCGGCGGATGAGACAGAGGAAGAGGAGGGGTGATGAGCATGCAGGGGTGCGGACCGCATGTCAGGAGGAAGGTAGAGAGACAAAGATCGGACGAAACACTGTCCCACGTGTGATGGCAGGCTGCAGCCCGAACGCAACGAGGCTGGGGAAGAGAAGTGCAGCGAGATGTGCGACGGCGGGGGTTTAGCTGGAGATATTATTATACACGGAGATATGGCGATACGGGCGGGATCCTCTCGTGGACGCCCGCATCACAGCATCTCGAGACTTGCTCCTATTCAAGGTCCACGTGGACTATCAGCGAGATTGCGCTCATATGAGCAGATCCAGGGGAAAAGGCGATTGTAGCACTCACAGTCTGTCTTGTAAACAAGGGAATTGTGTCTGCAAACAAAGCCAAGCAAATTGGGCGTGTCTCCGCAGATGCACACTGACAGGGATGACGCAGGCGGGAGCATTTGTTTAGCAGCCCCCACAACAAGCCCTAAGAGCAGTATTTTTAAGTGAATTTTTTTTTCTAAGAGGAAAATCAACTCAGGTGTGCTTTACGATTTTTTAAGAAGAAAAAAAAAGTTCCAGATAAAAAGTCAGGACTACTTGTAGACTCGGTGCTGGCACTGCATTTGTTTACTTGACTACAGCATGGTGCATAGTCTTGTTTTGCTTGATGAAATCATGAATATAGAGATTTATCCTTCTATATTGCCCTTCTAATTTTAATTAATACAACAGCTCACAACTTTACTATAAATTCTTGTTGAATGTCCACATATAATGTGGCGTTCATCTACAGCGCTGGGCGCTTGTCACCCAGCAGGCGGAGAACATCAGAAACCAGGTACAGGCTGCCGGCGATCACTAGAGGGCCCCCATCTGCAACGGTGGACGCCCAGTTCATCGCGCCTAACAGGTCTGCATCGAAATCCTTCACTGCAGAAACACCCTGGGTCGACTGAATGTGCTTAGAGAGATGAGCGGTGTCAGTTGCTTTTATCCATGGCATCCCATCCACGGGCCCAAATGCTACGACCGCCACGCTGTCTCCGGGCCGGATCAAGGGCTCAAAGATTTCAGATATATCCTTGCCATGGGAAGCGGCAACAATCCAGGTCACGCTCCGTCCGGACTGGCGTAGCCTCCGGTCGACGTATTTGCCGAGTACGTCCGCCGACTGGCCGTTGTGAGCCCCGTCAAGCAAGACCGGTTCCTCGCGTGCCACAAGAGGCCTCAAGGAGATCTGCTGGAGACGGCCAGGCCAGCGTATCTGTGAGAGAGTTGGAAGCAAGTCCTCCACCTTCTTTTCTGGACGGATCTGTTCCAGAGCCTTCTGCAGCGCTATCACGGCGCAGCTCATGTTTGCCTTCTGATGGGGCTCGAGATCCAGCTCCTTGAAGAGACGAGCCAGCTCAGGTATACGCTGATCTATCGTCTCGGGGTGTGCAACCACCGCATCGATCCCTAACTCTCGGATCCGAGATTGCAGCACATCAAGCACTTCCGATGAATTGGTCCCATCGATGACACAGGGGACGCCACTCTTCAAGATGCCCGCCTTTTCGCGGGCGATCGCCTTGATTGAGTTGCCCAAGAATGCTTCATGGTCGAGCCCGATCTTGGAGATAACAGACACCAGAACATTGGACAGGATATTCGTCGCATCTAGGCGACCACCCATGCCAACCTCCACGACCCCGACTTCGACGCGCTCGCGGTTGAAGATCTCGAAGGCTGTCGCTGTGAGGAGCTCAAACTCAGTCGCCCCCAAGCCAAGCTGTTTGTCCCGCTGTTTCACCTGATCTTCGACCTGCCGAAAAAGGGACTCCTGAACGGCCTCTTCATCGATCGTGATGCAGTCCCAGCGATTGATCAGATGGGGCGAGGTGAAACGGCCGCAACGAACGCCGCCGGCAGCTAGCAGGCCGGATACATAGGCGGTGATGGAACCCTTACCGTTGGTGCCAGCGACATGGACGGCTTTCCACAGCAGCGGCGACTGCTGGACGAGACGGGAAATGCGGGAGAGGCCAAGCTCGATCATTCCTCCAGGCGGGTGGTGTGCTTGAAGTCGGCGGCGGGGCGTAGACGTTCAAGTGGTCGACTGGGCATGGCTTGCGAGCAACTAGGGAGCCTGTCAGCAGAGATTCAAATGGAGCAGATCCAATGAATTGAGGGGAGGCCACCTTGTACAACAAATTACTGTCTAAAAATAAGCAGGCCCGGCAGCATTGGAGGTCCTGCGAGTTGGGGAGCCACAGATGTACGGAGTACTGTGGCACAGATGGATATTCTCGCGGGACTTCGTCCTATCGCCGCTTATCGGAGTTGATGCCTGAATTTCATGCCTGATGATCCTGGCAACCATCAGGTTATTTTTGGCGATGCATCACGTGATCTGTTGCTTAAGATAACAGCCAAGACTGTCCTTCCTTCGCGTCATTCTATCGCTGGTTCCAGAGGCAACAGGCGCAGAATCAGATACTGCACGCAGCGTGTGTCGTTGCCGCGGTATTGCAGCTCTCTCCGCGCTGTGCTGCATTTGTTGTCTTCGATCGCGGGCGCGCTGATTGGCGGGCGGCGGTGGCATCTGGCGGGTCGCTTGGCAGCTGATCTGGGATCTCGTGCAGCCAATCAGCCCGGCTGTCGGGTCTCCGAGTCCTTCCCGCCTCCTCTCGCGCGCGCCGCCCCCGTCCTTCCGTCTCGTTTTGCCTCGACTTTTCCTCCATCATACGACTGCCCCCATTCCCTTATTCGCAACTCGTCCATCCCCCAACCTTACTCTTTCTTGCCTTTCCTCCTCTGAGCGCTCTCTTCGCTGAGGCCTTTCTTTGCGCCGTCGTCTGAGCTCGATCTCCCGGCACCATGGGGCTTCCGTAAGTTGATCCGGTCCGCGCCTGTCGTGTATTTGTTGTTGCGCGCCGCCAGTGGCTGCTCAGAGCCTAATCGGCCGCCGAAATTGTGTCAAGCATGTGGTCGCCAACTGACAACCATGCAGGATGTACCGTGAACCCTCCCCTGCAGGGCCCAAGAGTGCGCTCAAGAGCGACCCTTCCGCCCATGCCCGCTCCTCCATCCGTCGCCAGGGTGCCATCCGCCATCGTCTGCCGCGCACCACTGGAGGCAGCGTCCCTTTTCGCTCGTCCCTGCCTCGCCAGCTGTCCGAAGAGATCCAGCGCGAGATCGAGCGTGAATCCCAGAGCTCCAGGCGCCAGACACGGTCGCCAGATAACGCCGCCCTCCTCGACGTGGCCGGTGGCGGTTCGCTCCTGTCGGATTTTGCCAGACGCGAAGCAGGCCACCGTATACTGCGGGATGCTTTGCGCCACAGCCAGCCGGGTAGACGCCTGAGAATCCCGCGAGAGTCGACTCTGCGCTTTGAGGTGTCCAGTCCGCCGTGGTCCACGAGCGACTCGCTGAACCGCTCCTCTTCCGGGGAAGATGCGAGCAATCGCCAAACGTCGGAGAACCTCCCGTTTACTCCGCGGTTTGCACCCGCCTTCGCGTATCACAGCGAGATCTCGTCGCAGCCGCATGCAGACGTGGCCTCTCTCTCCCCGTTTCCTCGACCAGACGCGCCGTCGGGCGAAGACACTTCAGGGCCCCAGATTCGCTTGTTGCGACGAGTCGGGAACCGATCTGTGAGCGAGGCCAACCAGAGCGCGGCGTCGCGTCGCCCGACCATTGACGGCCTGGGGGACCGCCAGCGGAGCATCAGCCCGGAAGACGACCCTTTGAACGACACGTGGGAGACGCTTCTCACCACAATCACCCCCGACGTGCATCTTCCCAGCGCCGATTCCTCCTTCACATCGACGGCCGCTTCAGCTTCGAGCAACCAGGCGCGGAGTAGCAGCTCAACCCGCTCAGGTAATACGTCGCTGGCGCAGGCAACATCTCTGGGTCCGTCCACGACGATGCATATGATCCTGGACCCTTACCCGGAGTTCTTCAACCCATGCGATTTCCCCGAGTTTTCTTCCGACTCCGACACCGAGGCAGAATCCGATCTAGACCCTCGCTCGTCGGCCGCCCAACGACGCAATCGGGCGCGTTCCCGTCTACTCCGGTATGCGTCCACGGTTGGGTCTACTCAAGACAACCAACCACCCATCTCTATACTCGCACGACGCACCACACTTCCTTCCATCTCTTCTTTGCTCTCTCACGATCCAGCCTCGGACCTTGACCTGCAGCAGATGCAGGCCATTGTCGATCGGCTTGCCCGCAGGGAGGATATTCCCGAGGAGTGGTGGGCGGCAGCTGGTTTATCTCGCACCGTGGGCCGCAGGCTCGGCGCAGGTGAGGATTCTTCGAACCAGACTAGCGAGAATAATTCCAGCAACCAGGCCGGTGAATCACCATAAAAGGAAAACCATGCAGATATTGTCCTTTTGTTTGTGTTTCTTCCCTTTGAATCTCCTGGTGAGATTTCTTCGCAATGTTACGAGTTTGACAGAATTCTGCAGTTCTCCCACGGGCTACCATATCATCATATCTGGGATTTGGAAACGGCGTTAGGGTTTGATTCAGTTGCAGTTGCAGTTTCGTGGTATATGTAATTAATACTCATCATGATTCATCCGTCATTATTATCGTCATCATCAATCTTCAGACATTATCATTATTTTTTTATTCCTCACCGGCTCTATCATTAGCCACCAAAGCTTTAAAAGGAGATCAAGGAAGGAAGGAAGGAAAGAGGGAAAAAAAAAGGCATATATCAATCCAACCCAACCCGTTCATTCAAAAAAAGGAAATAAAAAAAAATTCGACAAGCCTATTAATACTCCGTATGTACAATTCCTTCAGTTTCAGTTCAGTTCAGCAAAACGAACGAACTGATTGATCATCGCGGGAGATTTTTCTGGACTTACTTACTTAATTACTTACTTACTACGAAGATTGTTATTTTTTTTTCCCCTTTTTTGATACTGTAAATACTGTACTGCATCTCTCTCTTTTTTTTTTTCATTTTCTTTTCGTTTCCCTTTTTCATGGAAAAGGAAGCGAAGGGGAGGGAAGGGAAGGGAGGGCGGAATCAAATCGAATCGAATTTATTTCGTTATCATGTCATGTCATGATGATGTGTATATACACGGCAGTGCAAAAAAAAAAAGAATTATGTCACGATGCTGACGATGAGGGTAGGTACCTAGAAAGTGACCGGCACATTTCTATCTAGTCAGATAGATAGAGCCTCGCAGGCTTCGCGATTGGAAGTGCTTTTTGTTCTATGCAAGAAAGAAACACATCAAGACTGTGTCTAAGTCATCGGAGGTATCTTACGTTATGCAATGGATTGATTAAAATCTCCTTCTATGCGAGAAATGAAGGAAGGGGGAAAGGTCTGACTATACGAAAAAGGAATACAGGGAGATAGGATTTACGCTCGAGAAGGCTTCTCTTCCATTGTGAGTGCGCTGGCTCGGCTGGCTCGCCGCTCGTCACGCAACTTGCGATCTGCCTCCAGCGTCTGGGCGAACTTGCTGCTTGCGCGGATCTGCGGACCCTTCCAGTAGAAGATATAAATCGGGATGGTGACGAGGAAGGCCAGACATCCCAAGATGGTACTCGCCCACTGCAGGTGGAACTTCTTGCCGATGTTGCTGTACATGAACGTCGCGTACATGGCCGAAATGCCCGCCAGGAGATCACGCGCGAAACCGTTGCCGCCCGTTGCCGATGCCGAATAGACGCCGTACGCAGCGACCATGTAGTCGATCGTGGCCATGTAGATGGAATAGTTGGCAATGGCGATCAGACAGGCGAAGATCAGCGGCGCAATCCAAGGCGTGTATTCAGGCCCCATGGACGTCCACGCGAAGCCGAAGAGACCAATCGTCTCGAGCGGCGCGAGGAAGAGCAGCAGCAGCAGCAGACGCCGTTCCGGAAGACGCAGCATTGCCCTGCTTCTTCCGGATGTGCCTCTGGCGGGCGAGACCCGGGAGGAAGATTGCATACGCCAGCAAATAACCGATGACGATGGCAATGAAAGTCAACCCGGTGGCGACGGTGCTGAAGTTCCACTGCGCAAAAACAGGGTTGAAAGACTCAATACAGGTAAAAATCAGAGCATCAAAGAATCCAGACAGAAGAGACAAGAACAGCACGATTGGGTCACGGATGAACATCTCAAAGGGTCGCCGCCAGATGCGCAAGAACTCTTTCGCATCTAGTCTGGGGCTTTTGAGCTCGTTAGGGCCATAGATATTGGGATCTTCGCCCGTCTTCCGGCGGCATTTGGCCTCCCGGTCTAGCAAGATAGTTGCGCGCGTCTCTGTGACCAGAAAGAAGTGCAGCAACTGCGTGACGCCGCCGAAGATCAGTTGAATCCAGAAGTTCCATCGCCAGGAGAGGTATTCCTGGATGAAACCACCAAAAATAGGTCCAATGCTTGTTCCCCCGACAGAGGACAGAACGACATATGCAACAGCAAATCCTTGGTCGTCTGCTTCCCACATATCAGCCGTCATCCCAAGAGTGACCGAACCACCAGCCGACGAGAGGCCGCCCAACAGACGACAGATGACGATTG
>NW_013562812.1:0-15038 GCF_000968595.1 Rasamsonia emersonii CBS 393.64 | reverse complement strand
CGTCCTCAACACTCGCCAGCGAAAGCACCCTTCAACGTAAGTGCATGGTCCCAATTTTGAATTGATTTGAAGCAGCCTAGCTCGGTCCCGGCAGTTTGGATAACCCTGGCAGACGAGGCGGCTGTGCGTGTCTGGGTGGTTCACTGGAAAGACACCGTCACAGCGCCCAGGATCAAGGGCAGAAGGACACAATAACCAGGCGTATCCCACCAGTGAGAGGCAGGCATCGTCGCCCTGGCTGCAGATTGCTATATAGCATGTTTTCTTGTCGCTGGTGATCGGGTGATCATCTGAAGTATGGGATTCGTAGTTCTTTCACCGCCTTCCCAAGTGACTCGACATATCCTGAATATCTCGACCTGAAAGTACCAGGGGAAAAAAAAGATTTGGAATGGCCATGAAATCGCAACGTTCTACTCTGGCTTTTGAGACATTGCGGAGTCGCGTCTTCAGTCGTCGGATGGGCGGACCTAAGAATATTTCCGGACTGTGACGGGCACTGACGGGCGACGGGGCCACCTTTTTAGGCTTTAGCGCCAGAGCCATTTGGACTTCGCATCTCAATACGGTGTAGTCTTCAAGAGTATTTGTCAGGACATGCAGTGCGTGCAGATAAGCTATCGCGGGTGTGGCATTGTCCTCGACCCAACCCAAACCCCTTCCCCTCCCGCATCCCGGCCAACAAACCGCTGGCCCGGGTACATCAGATGCAGGCATCCGCCAAGCATCAATGGTTCCTCAGTGATTTCGCTGCTGGAATGCTACAGTGGCGGCCACCTGCTCGATTTGACCGCGCAGCCTCTCCACCTCGTCGATCACGTCTGCCAACCCGCTCCCGGCCGGCGCCGACCCTGACCCGCGCGCTTCGGAGCGGCGCTCGGCCGGACTGCCACGTCTCTTGCCAGCCGCCAATGACGGCGCGTCGTTGGCGGTGGGGTGGAGCGGGGTGTGACGCGGGGGGAAGTTGTCCGGTCTCCCCGAGAAAGCGCGCTGCGATCCCCGCCAGATAGACGACAGGGCAGGAGGGGTCTGCGTGCTCCTGCGGGATCGCTTCGGGCTGCTAGCCTCGTACGCTAAGATGATGGCAACAAAAGGCAGATGGGTGATTTTGAGCAGGACAATTCGCAGCCGGCGTAACGCTTCTGCAGAGAGCACCAGTCGCAACGGCCGGAGGCAGAGAAGGGGGATCAGGTTCTAGCGTTCGTCAACAAACGGTGAGCACAGCCGTTGGAGCAAGGCGCACTGACCAGGGGAGGCATGAAGTAGGTTAATCGACGGGAGCTACTGCTCTCTAGAACGTAGATCGAGAGTCTGACGCCAGAGATTAGTACCGCGGCGCGAAGCGCAAGGACGAGAACGTTCGGATCACGACTTACTGGAAAAGATACTCTTCGCGTGCATGCGCCATAACCTGCAGAATGCCGTCAACTCCCAGCTACCGTCCGGCCGGGAAAGGGATACACACCCCTTCAAGGCTCATGCTCATCAAACTGATCAGAGATGAGATCAGCAATATGTTGGTCATCGAGATGAAGATAACCCTAAGAAAAAAAGAAATCATTTAGCTGCGTCAGTTTCAGTCAAAGAATCGACCGTATACTCCCTATTTCCGAGGCTGTTCTGCATATCCGTGCGGCGCAAGCACGGAATGTAGCCTCAACCAGAGTCAAGCTCATAGGGCCTCTTGTACAATGAAAATTGCGCAAGAAAGATTGCAGCGCAATTGATGGCCCATCTGAACTCCAACGTGACCAAGAGCGCATGCGGGTTGGGACTGTTGAGAGAACGGGTACTGTAGGAAACTCACATGAGGCTGTATCCGAAGACGGGCGAGATCTAGACATTAGCGCGTCAGTCAACTTGCCATCAAGGCCAATCATTTCCGGACAAACCCCGGAAATTTCAATTAGGACTGCATAACAGCCGCCTGAACACATGTTCTTACATCTTGCGCGATGTCCTGATAGCCAATCAATTCAGCCACCTTCATGAAGTATATACTCTACAACGAGGCAATGACGTACAAATCCAAGTTGGGTAGACCTGCCTCGCCCTCACTCGTCAGTTCTCAAAGAAAGCGTTGCGCGGATTCAAAGACAATGAATTCGCCTTACCCAAAGAAAACTTTGATTAAGATCCAGGACATTTGCTTCAGAGTCAGTCGGTCACGAGCCAGCATCGTAAAGGTCGTCAAAAACCCTGCAAGTAAGAGAGGGTCAGTAAACTTCTTTCTCACTCAAGACGCCAGGATGCCACTACCAAGGTACAGAACGATAACGACAGGCATGAACTTTAGAAAAGCCTTCGTCTGGATCGTTGAATCTAGTCAGGACCATGATGATCATAGCAGGGGTCTAGGCGCAGGCCCCAATGAAGACTGTACCATTTCCTTAAGCACTGGTATCTACGGCGGCGAAGATTAGCTGTCTTAGCACACCAGGAGGCTGTGCTCTCCAGGACCCGACGTACTAGGCTTCCAAAGTATGGATTCAAGCTCACTAGCGAGCAGATCCTAAGCCTCACCGCATCAGCACCCATGAAAAGTAGGACACAGAGGCTGTGTACGACTTTAAAGAGACGGTGAAGCCGTACCTGGGAACCAAAAAAAGTGCCTCCAAAGATAGAATGTCAAAAGAGAGGTCTGTGATGTAGTCGTTCTGCTTTGCCAGACCCACGATTCCTGGATCGTCTGCATCAGCTGTTTGCGCCTCGAACCAAACCGAGCCACATGAAACGACAATCAATTCAGTCGGGAAGGACAGTGATAATGGCGGTGACAAGCAAGGCAAATTTGCAAGGAGCGATGACTCACGGGCAACAACGAAGGCAATTCCGGTCCCAATAATCCCGAGATTCCAAAGGCTCCAAAAATCCATCTGGTAGAAGAGCATTCCCGCATCCGTCATGCCGCTGAGTTCATCATAGGCAAAGGCAGCAATCCAGATGTACATCATAGTTTCCAGCGGGCTGATCCTGGTTGGATCACGCTCCACCAACACTGCATAGTAGAGGACCAGGAAAGATACAAAAAACGCTGCTTCGAATGCCTTTCGGTATATTGGCACCCTGAGGCGAGAATACGGATCCACGGTCCTGAGGATGCTAATGTCAGTTCCCAGTCACTGCTGTTGTTGCCTACACCCACTTTTTGTTGAGTATCTGTGGCGTTTTCTTCGAGTGCACACTTAGGGTTTCCCAGAAGACAATTTCACCATTCCAGATATCATCAATGATCCGCTGGACGACTTTCTGACTGAGGAATTTCTTAGCATGGGCAATCGCCGCAATTTCCAACGCATTGAGCCCATAAAATAGCGAATATTGCTCGTCAGTGCAATAATCCTCAAATGTGCTTTCCGTGTCACCTAATCGGTTATGGTCATGTTCTCTCTTTCGACTGGCGCCGAAAATGCCATGAGGGGAGGAAGCTGAACTAGAAAGGAGAGGAGTTCTCTCGTGCGCGGCTCTATATCCTGGATCTTCCTCAGACGCACCGAAACCAGATGAGCCCCTCTCCGCTTCAGAGACGGTTAATGAATCTTTCCTTGGACCAGGGAGCTCTTGTAGGAGAAAATCAATGGTTTCTCGATACGAGAGAGACGAGAGGAATTGCCATGCGACGAATTCGCAAGCGTATCCCCGGCTCTCGTTGAGACCAAGTTCATCGTCAGGGACGTTGTCAAATTGCCATTTGAGTATCCTAGAGAAGTGAGTCCAGTGAGATTCACGCAATCGTTCCCTCAGTACTCACATCAGAGAACAAACGATAGATGGGTTGTGCACGTTCTCCGATAGAGAGTGTATCAGTGGCCGGAGCCGTTGTCCAAGAAAGGACGATCTCATCTGGTCGAACGTACAAGGCACATCTGAAATTGCGGCGATGATATACCTGGAGAGTGTTCCAGTATAAACGTTGGGAGTTTCCACAGTTCTCGAGGGCGTAACTTACCTGGAAAGTTTCCGGACAACCTCAGGGAGCGACTCATTATTGTCGATTAGGGGCACTTCAAGTTCTTCATCGTCGAACAGATGGGATGAAATTGACTGTGATAAACCGACTACCATTTGTTCCCACTCCGCTGTTCCAGAAATAGTAGGAGATATATATCACTTGGCGATTGAACGGTGTACAGTGTAGAATTCAAGCCTCTAAGCGAAATACTCTCCGGAGACGAGAATCAAAACGCAATGCCTAACCCAAGCACGCCCGTTGGGTTCTGGAAGATGGAGATGGACGCTGAAGCAGCAGCGACTGCTGTCTTGGCCTGTATACAATTAAGTTGCTTGGCGCTCGGGGAGCGTCAGGAGCCAACTCACCGGGCCCACTCTGCCGCGTGACAAGGATTATGTAATGCTGTTCCCGCCAACCTGACGTCTCCACTGATATCCAACATCCAACTGACCGTCGACACGCTCTGAACGGTCCGGCGATACTTACTTGCGTACGTATCACAGTGTCTTCTCTTCGGTATCGCGTCGCAGCCGAAGGGTCGACCTGGCCGGTGACAAATGAGCGTTTGTCCTTGCCAGCGACGGCCTGATTCTTCTTTCCGTCTGTAGGGAAGTGATCTCTTATCAGTGCCGCGATGGGGCAAGGCTATTCTCTCACGACCCTATCAGCAGGGTCGGCGGGGATCGATGTGCCCGAGCTGTCCGATCTCGTCTATGAGAAATCTCTGGGATCGGCGAGGTTTATGAAAAGTATTCGGGCAAGGCAGCAAAATGGTCTAGCCGTCGTAAAGGTTATTATGAAACCTTATCCCAGCATGAAGTTGGACCCATATGTCAAGGCTATAATTCGTCCGTCTGCATCTGTCCTCTGTTAGCTAGACTTGTCTAACATGAAAATCCAGGTGAACGAGAGCTCCTTGCTAGAGTGCCCAACGCCCTGGCATACCAGCGGATACTGGAAACTAGTACCAGTGGCTACTTGGTTCGTCAGTACATCTATAGCTCTCTGTACGATCGGATGAGGTATGAATCACCCCTGCATTTGCTGAAACGGCCAGTCTAATGTGCGCAGCACTCGCCCGTTCTTGGAAGACATAGAAAAGAAGTGGATAGCCTTCCAGCTGCTCTGCGCCCTGCGTGATTGCCATTCTCAAGATGTCTTCCATGGAGACATCAAAACCGAAATGTCCTGGTCACGTCTTGGAACTGGCTTTATCTCACCGATTTTTCTTCCTCGTTTAAGCCGACCTTTCTGCCGGAAGATAACCCAGCAGACTTTTCCTTCTATTTTGATACCTCAGGCCGACGGACCTGCTACCTGGCTCCAGAAAGATTCCTAGTCGACGGCGAGGATCCAGGGAACAGGCGCATCAACTGGGCAATGGATATATTCAGTGCCGGCTGTGTTATTGCCGAGCTTTTCTTGGAGTCACCGATCTTCACGCTCAGTCAGCTCTACAAGTACCGAAAAGGGGAGTACAGTCCAGAGCATAGTCATCTCGAGAAGATCGAAGATCAAAACATCAGGGAACTGGTACTTCACATGATCCAGATTGATCCGGAGAAGAGATATTCTGCAGAGGAATACCTCAACTTTTGGAGGCATAAGGCGTTCCCCGAATACTTCTACAGCTTCCTTCACCAGTACATGTCCCTCATCACTGAGCCTGCCTCAGGAAGAGCGCATGTCGATGCTGAGACCGGAAATATGGGCGAATCTGATGACCGAATTGAGCGGATATACCTGGACTTCGATAAGATATCCTACTTCCTGGGCTCAACGTCCAGAGACTCGAAAGACGGCTCAAAGTTGACAACACCTCGACTGACCACTGAGGCACTTCCGGTTCATCTCGACATTCCGAATTATCAGCACGAGACATCGAATTTGGAACCGCAAGATGGGGCCCTCATCTTCCTTACGGTCATTGTTGCCAATGTGCGGAATACCGCCAAAGCATCCGCCCGAGTCAAAGCATGTGATCTTCTTCTTGCATTCGCTGAGAGGGTTACGGATGAAGCAAAATTGGATCGTATACTTCCATATGTTATGATTTTGCTCAATGACCGATCGGACATTGTGAAGGTTGCTGCGATCCGCACTTTGGCACAGCTTCTGTCGATGATCCAAGTGGTTTCTCCAGTCAACGCCTATCTGTTCCAAGAATATATCTTTCCAAGACTTCAACCGTTCATTCCGAGCTCGACCTCGAACCCAAGTTCAATGGTTCGCGCTGCGTATGCGTCGTCTATCGCTTCATTGGCTCAGTCGTCTCTCAAGTTTCTTAACGTGATTCAAGCTCTGCGAACGGATACACGTCTTCCATCCCTCATTCCAGCAGGTTCAGAGGCCAACTGGACCGAAGATGCGACGTACCACAATCTCTACGACGTTGCAAGGGTAGATCTTCTGGACTACTTTGAACACCACACCAAGGCCCTTCTAACTGACAGTGATCCCTCCGTCCGCCGGGCTTTCCTTGGGTCTGTCCCGAGTCTCTGTGTATTTTTCGGCAATCAGAAGACAAACGAGGTGATTCTGAGTCATCTCAACACCTATCTCAATGATAAAGATTGGATTCTCAAATGTGCCTTCTTTGAGGCTGTGGTTGGTGTTGCGGTCTGCGTGGGAAGTACAAGTCTAGAGGAGTTTATTCTGCCTCTGATGGTCCAATCAATGACTGATTCGGAAGAGTTTGTGGTAGAGAGAGTTCTTCGCTCTCTTGCAGCGATGGCGGACCAGGGTCTCTTCCAACGATCGACAACATGGGAACTCCTTCACATCGTTGTGCGATTTTTCGTTCACCCAAGTTTGTGGATCCGTGAAGCGGCTGTGTTCTTCGTCGTCACGTCAGCGAAGTTTCTGTCGTTTGCGGACAAGCATTCGATTCTTACTCCCCTTATTCGACCGTTCCTCAAAACCAGCATCACTTCGATTTCGGAAGGCGAGATCCTCGATGCACTGAAACGGCCATTGCCGAAAAACATATACGATATGGCATTAGTATGGGCATCGAAGGCCGAAAAGGGAATCTTCTGGAAGTCTGCAAGTCGAGATGCTGCGTTCAGTCTCAGTGGTTCTGAGTGGCATATTGGTAGGGGTTCTTCTAGAAGTACGAGCACTTCTCTTGCCGGATTGCCCAAAAATGAGGAAGACGAGCAGTGGCTTTCACGACTAAGGAATTTAGGCATGACCCCTGACGATGAATTCAAGCTGTTAGCTCTCAGGGAATATATCTGGAGGGTTGCAATGCGGTTGAGCAAGAATGCCGACCAGGGAACGTCGACACCGCTCAATAACATGATCACGTTGACACAGTATGGAGTGACGCCACAAACTGTGTTCTTTGATAAGAACCAGACTGTTAAGCAGCGAAGGGCCTCATCGGGCGATATCAATGCCACTGATCAAGGTGAACGAAGACCGCATACAATTGCAGACGCGTTGCTTGACGCTTCCACCACAATTGATACCCCGGCAGTTGCCCGCCGTAAACATCTGCGGTCGAGGAGTCAAAAACAGAGAGATAATGGTTCTGGGCTGCAGGTGCCAATGCCGAATGCCTTGGAGGCCATCAAGACGGACTCACAGACACCATCATCAATGTCATCTTCTCCAACGGCTCAGCCCGTGTCTCAAAATTCTTCAGCGCCAAGCTCAGACGTGGAGCGAAGGTCCTCACTCAGAATGCAGGGTGCCGATAAGAATTCTGATCGTGGCAGCCTACTCACCCCAACTGATGCTGAAAGTACGGGTTCAGTCGGTGGTGTCCAGCGGAAGTCTAGCGCGATCGGCCTCTTAAACCGCAAAGATACGGCTAAGGCCTATGCAGAAACAGGCATGACCTCCGCCAATGCCTTTGGTAAGGTCGACCTTCCATCCCAACGAGAAGCCCCGTCACAATCCCCTCTGTCAATGGCTAGAGAGAGACCAGCCCAACAGGCAGTGCAGCAGCAATACCACGCAGGCCATTCGTACAGCAGCAATGATCCGATGATTTTGAAGCTTCTGGACTCCGTCTTTGCGGAGAATTATCCTACCGATCTCTTCGATCTGGGCCCCTATGTCAAGGAAATTGACTCCCGCCGGCCAATCAAGAAAGCCAGTGGAGAAGACGGGGATAAACCCTGGAGACCAGAAGGAGTCCTGGTTGCGATGTTTGGGGAGCATACAGGGCCCGTGAACCGGGTGGTGGTCGCTCCTGACCATGCCTTCTTCGTCACGGCGTCAGACGATGGCACCGTTAAAGTGTGGGATACCGCACGCCTGGAGAAAAACCTGACCCCGAGGTCCCGACAGACACATCGTCACGCCGCAGGATCGAAGGTCAAATGCCTGACATTCGTCGAGAACACCTACACCTTTGTCAGCGGGGCCACTGATGGAAGTATTCACGCTGTCAAGGTTGACTATCACAATGTCAATGAAACGGTGCGATACGGTAAGCCTCAGCTTGTTCGGCAATACCAGTTGCCGGAGGCGGACGACGGCTCTGTAGAATATGCTACGTGGATGGAACATTTCCGCTCGGAGGCCCAGTCGACCCTCCTTATTGCTACCAACACCTGCCGTATTCTGGCGCTCGATATGAAGACTATGCTTCCTGTCTATTCGCTTCAGAACCCCGTACACCACGGGACCCCGACGGCATTCTGTTACGACCGAAAACATAACTGGCTCTTGGTGGGGACTTCACACGGGATTCTCGACCTCTGGGACCTCCGCTTCCGAGTCAGATTAAAAGCTTGGGGACTTCCCGGAGGCACCGCCATCCACCGACTTCAAGTGCATCCTACGAAAGGGCGCGGCCGCTGGGTCTGCGTAGCCGGTGGCAGCGGACACGGGAGTGAAATCACCGTGTGGGATGTGGAAAAAGTTCAATGCCGTGAAGTGTATCGGGCTGCTTCGCCTTCCGTCATCGCCGCCAATACGCCTGCTCCTAACGGGGGCCCTCACAGCCACAGAAGCCCGATTGTGAACAATTTGGCTGCGATGAATACGGTGTCGAAGAGTTATGAGCCATGGCGTGTGGACGAGGATCGTCCTGAGGGGATGTTGAGCCGGTTTGCGAGTGCGTCGTCAGCGGGCATCGAACCCAACACGACTGCGGCGACGAGTCCGGCGGGCGCCGGGGACCGCAATGGGATCTGCACCTTGACAGTTGGATTCGACATGCCCGAGGACGGGAAGGACAGCACGAAGTGCGGGTTTGCGATCTCCGCGGGTTCGGATCGCAAAATCCGCTTCTGGGATCTTGCGCGACCGGAGCTGTCGACGATTGTCAGCGGTCTGGAAACTGGGCCAGACGGCACTGTTGCAGCGAAACCTCGCTACGAAACCGTCCAGCCAACCCCGAACCTGGTCGTGACAACGGAGCACATGCCCAATGTGGCGGTAGCAAGTGGCCGAACGGGCGGCGGCCGCAAGGGCACGAGCGGAAGCGGAGGCCGTCTACCACGAAGCACAGTGATCAGTCTTCAGCAGCAGCAGTTGCTGAAGAGCCATCTGGACTCTATCCTGGACGTGGCCGTTCTTCGGGTACCATACGGGATGACCGTGAGTGTAGATCGGTCCGGGATGGTCTACGTGTTCCAGTAGTCTGGACTGGACTGGAGTTATTTGTACTGTACGATTTCTACTAATTTAGTAATTTTTTACGGGCCTCTGGACACTTGATATATACCGGTTTGGAAATGAACGGCGGCTTCGTTATTTTTTTTTTGCTCAGCTAGGTAGTTTTGTTTATAGAAGGGGTAATATTAGGGATAGGAACAAATATTTTCTAATTTTCTGACTTTCCTAGCTACAGAATCAGCGAGCGGGGAGTTTCCTATAAGTATTTAATTTCCATCGATCTATCTATCTACTGCTGCGGGGTATTATTGCACTACCTCGTATTGTGTTAATAACCTAACTTCTGTCAGAAAGAAATGACTAGCATCACAACAAGCCGGATGCCGAATTGGAATCGACTCCTGCAGGGCTCAGGCTAATTACCTACCATTTCTGGCAAGGATCAGTGTAGGTACATGTATGTACATGTAGTACATACATACCTTACCTACCGAGCAAAAATCTACGAGCACCTGGTCGACTGCCCTTCCTGTTCTAGTAGGTGAGCAACGCCGCCTTGAGTTCGCGCGATTAGGGTGATTAGTGCTGCATCGGCTCACCTTTCCGTGCTTCAGCTAAAGCACTAGTATCACATTCTCCACACCATAGTTTCCCATTGGCAGTTGTTGCCTGCGCCTCAAATAGGTAAGTACTTGCCTCTGATTGGTTCAGAGGCACAGCCTCATTGTTGCTGCCTTAACGCCCCCACCCATTATGGCTCTTGATGACTCGGATCGGAAAATTATGAAGGCGAAGTCCATGCTGTCATATCCCTCAAAATAGCATCACGCCCCTTCTCTTCAAAATACATCAAGCCCTCAGCATGCTCAGAATCCATGGAATTCTGCATTTGCAACCGATATCCTGTCTCAAGACGACTGGAATGGAGTGAAGATCTGGGTCTTTGGACATACACATCATACCGCAGAGTTCAAGGAGGGTAACTAATATGAGGGTTGTGAGCAATCAACGTGGGTATGCGCTTCCATGGAGCTCTGATCCAAAGAAGAACAATAAGGAGGATAGATTCAATGTCAAAAAGGTTATATGGGCCTGATTATTTGCCTGTGGACATTGCTTCCAACCGCTCATTCCTTTGCTAAGAGCATCTATTTAAATTGGTCCTTGTTGGTTACTGAGATGTTCATTTATTAGAGAACTATTTTTGCAAACCATCCTGACCTAAGTGCTTGCCTATGGTACATTTTCTTCTTGGCTCTAGTTTTCTCCCAGTGTTCTTTTACTGTTGCTCTAAGTTAATGACTGTGGGCTCCTGCTGTTAATCAAAACCCAGATCGCAGAAAGATAGTCCAGGACTTAATCTGAAAGAGACTGCAGTCCAAATAGACTTACTAGTCTAGAAAGACTCGGCAGTCTGAAGAGACAGAGCAGTTTGAAGAGACTCAGTAGTCTCAACAGACTCAGCAGTCCAAAGAGACCCACAGTCTCAACAGACTCGGCAGTCTGAAAAGACTTAAAGTCCAGAGAGACTCAGTAGTCTGAAAAGACCAAGCAGTCCGAAGAGACTCCGCAGTCTCAACAGACTCGGCAGTCTGAAGAGACCTATATTCTGGAGAGACTCAGCAGTCCAAAGAGACTTGGAAGTCTCAAGGTACCTCTAGCCTGAAAAGACTCGGGAGTCTGAACAGACTCGGTATTCTGAAGAGACATATAGTCTGAAAATACTTTGCAGTCTAAGGAGACAGGAATGACTCGCAGCAAAATGGCCCACTACTATCGACAGCTGCAAGACCTCATACATACAGAGCGATAACAATGAGCCTAGCTGCAACAAATCGTCAAATCATATATCCACATTCGACCTGCAGGCAGAGATAGCTATTCAAGCTCGGCTACCTAGCAATAAGAAAAACATCCTAAGACTTCACAGGCGCAACCCTCTCATACAAATGATTCATCTTGTTAATATAGTGCTGACCGGCGGTGATACTCTGATACTTGCGGGGCCTCGTCTCGGTCACGCAGGACGGCAGGGTCTCCATGAGGGCATCATGGTTAGCGCCAAAGAAGAAAGAGATAGAAAACCGCTCTTTCCGCGAGGAGTTGACGGCGCGACGCAGCGTGAACAGGAACACGTCGTTGGTCCAGATGGACAGGGCGTCGCCGATGTTGACGACAAAGGTATCCTCGATGGGCGGCATAGGCACCCAGACGCCGTCGCTGTTGGCGACCTCGAGCGCGTTGGCGCCCTGCGTCTGGTACAGGATGGTGAAGAGCTGGTGGTCTGTGTGCGGCTGGATGGCCGAATTCACGTCATGCTGGTCCGGCGCTCGGTCCGGGTAGTAGTTGAGCGACATCATGCACCCCGGGCGATCGATCATGGCGTCGAAGAACGACTCGTCGAGGTTCAGCGACCGCGCGAAGATGCGTGCCAGCTTCCGACTCAGCGTGAGCAGCTCGCTGAAGTAGCTGCCTAAGGCGGCCTTGAAGTCCGGCAGCTCGTCCTCCTCGGGCCACTGGTTGTGGGCGTCGTGGCTGGGGCCGACTTTGTCGCCGTAAACGTGGTCGAATACGGCCTCGCGGCCGAAGAGGAAGCCTTCGAACCAATGGATCGGGCTGACGCCTTTTTTCTCCTCCATCTTGAAGGGCGAGTAGCCGAGATGGTACTCGCTATGGGCTTTGGAGAGGCGCATCTTCTGGTCGGGGCAGAGCTCCTTGAAGAAGCGGCCGGCCTCGGCAGTGACCTTCTCGCGGGACTGGCGGGAGATGCCGTGGTTTTTGATGTAGAAGAAGCCGACCTGGGTGCAAGCATCGTAGATGGTCGAGGCCAGGGCGTCGCGCTTGCTCTGGTCCGGGCTGTCGATGTCGGACAGGTCGATGATGGGCAGAGCCATGAAGGGCGTCGTCTTGTCGGGCTCGCGCACCTTGCGGGCCTCCATGATGGAGCCGAGGTAGATTTCGGTGGCAGTAGAACTCATGGTGTATGCTGAATGTCAATCAATATTTTGTCTTGTTTCGACTGCTGATGATGAATCGATGGATCCAGACGAGATGTTGCGCCTTTAAATATCCGTCGTGCCATCGGCAGGACGCGTATTCTTCCCATATTGACGGTCGAATCGTCTGATCTGGTCGATCGAAGTCGGCGATGCGCATCGATGCGCGCGCTTTGACATCGATCGTCTCCAGCACGTCACTCGCTTCCATGCAGACCTTGACTGAACCCCCACGTCCATCCACATGGGAGACTGTTATTTCCGTGATAGAGGTGGTGATGTCTCCAGCGAGGTGGGTTCGATTGCTTCGAGGATCAACACTTCGAAGGCACGGCCAGGCAACGGTCGATGGGATTCGCGAGTGCGTATCTTGAACCTCGGTTTGCGAGAGGATCAGCTTGATAGATTGAATACGCGCGACCAGGGACTATCTTAACCGAACAGATCCATGCTACGGCCTAGATATCATGTATCAGCCTTGCAATCTCCACGTGACAACTGGCCTGCGAATCTCGTCGCGGGCGCGAATCAATCGGCTCCATCCGCTGGACGCCTTGACCTGGTCATGACGCTGGTCACTCTGAGGGAATATAACACGTCCGAGCGCTATGGATGGATCCCAACGCCGTCATCATCCATGAATGTTGCCTTAATAGCGGCCGCATCAAGATCTCGGGTTCTTTGACGCGTAAAAAAACGGAGATTATTTTTGTTAATTCCGAAATCAAAAAATTTTTTTATTTCCAAAGACCACTTCCCCATACCATACAAATTTGATGACTGAGGTAAATATATAATAAATAAACAAGAAAAAATATATATTTTTGTTGTTTACTACTGTGATCTTATTGGTGGAAAGCACCACATACTCTGTACTAAGTGCTGATTGTGCTGATTTGATTGGCTGAATTTCAACCGGATGACTAATAGTAAACATGCTTAACTTAGTTAGGTAACTAGTTACCCGACGAATGGATAGTTAACTAATCTCGTAATAATCTCGTTTTGTTTTTTTTTTCGCTCAATCAAAATGGCGTTGAAATTAATTAGGCCTGCCGTAATTATTGAATTTTCTCCATCCCTAGCCTATGTACACTGCATAATATCAGAAGTCAGAAGAAGACAAGACAAGACAACCTCGGCTGTTCTGTGTTCTAGTCGGCGTATTTTCTTCCATCCAGTCCCTCCCGCTGACCGGGGTGTCTGTCGGCTGCAGCGCGCAAGGCCACCAACGCCGTCTATGTACTCCGTACTCTCAGGGCCGCCGAATTCCCCTTTCAGGTTTAGCGTTCCTATTTGGGAATGGCGTCAGGAATACCTCACCGCGTGTCTGAAAGACACATCTCATCGCCGCTATATAAAACTGTTTCCCCTTGCCCTACTGCTCTCCGTCATCCTAATTTATTTTCATTATCTGCGCGAGTTATATAACAGCCGCTATTTCCGCACTATTAGCCCTTTTTTTGCGTCATGCCTTTGTATTTTCTTTCCTTCTTCCTGCCTTATTTACTGGGATTATTTACTGGGACTCTAATATGCTACTAGAGGATCACTATCAATCCCTCCTTTTAAGTTACTATCATTTATATCTTCTGATATTGCTATATTAGAATGCCTCCCCATAGAAATATTTAGGTATAGTTAAGTTTTATGGCCTAATTGTTCCCTTACTGTCTCAAGGTTTTAGGGAAGATGCTTGTTAGGAACCGCAGAGCAGTCAGGAAAGGCAGAATGACCAACAAGGGAAAATCCAATACATATAAAATTTGCATATGTATATGGAAAAGTGAGCAGTTGAAGATCCAAGGGGTGCCATTAGAGTTTTCTTTTCACGCTGATAACTACGACCTCCCAACCCACAGAGGCCTTCGAGCCTCCTGCTTTCGAGCCTCCTCCTTATTGGTCATCCCCAGATGGCCTACTCTCAACCAAGCGAAAAATGGCCATGTCGTAACCCGAGAATGACAAGCTACATCAATCGCCATGACTCCTTCAAAGATTCTTGGTGCCTCATTTCTGATGAAAGAATGGCGGCAGCTGGTCTATATGCACAGTATACGCGTTCTAGTATGGATAGGGCATCCTGTCACTCCTGTTCTTTCACCCACTCGGACTGGAGTGAGAAAAACGACCCAGAGGAAATGCACTTGAAATATGTGAAGGACAATCAGATCAAATGTGAATGGGCAGCCAAGCACTACCGGAAGCTAGACAACCAACCGAAGCCATCAAGATGTCGCCGTTGTTATCAAAACTTCCCGTCAAGGACAAAATTCCGGACTCATTGGAAGGATGGATGTCAGGGCAAGACAGGTTCCCATATGAAGGATTTATTGCCGGTGTTAGAGACTGGGGAATAACTGCAAAGGACAAAAGAACAAAAGACTGGTAAATGTACGGTAGAAGATGAGACGGGGTGACACTGTAGGGAAGCGGAAGCCATAGCGATCAAGGTGGCTGCATAGGTCAGTTTGACCTGAAATAGCCTAGGAATTAATCAATCAATCAATCAATCC
>NW_013562813.1:0-15811 GCF_000968595.1 Rasamsonia emersonii CBS 393.64 | reverse complement strand
GAAAAAAGACATAGGACATTGAATTGTGCTTTACAGCTAAGATCATATTGTAACAAAGTCTATATATTTTACATGAGACATCTCTATCAATCTCAAGAATTGGCAATTGGGAAATAGACTGTAACCAAACACCGGGCTCAACTGAATGCAGGCTTGAAGAGAGATGCAACTGCGAACACAAAGCTGCTTAGGTCGAAATATATCCCCTCCCAAAAAATCATGCCCAAGCACCTACCAATGCCATCAGCATTGCCCCACTTGCCACTGCGATGCAAGCTTCAACCCTGCGTTTCCCCCTTAGAGTCTCGTAGCTCGAGTCACTAAGGAAGTCCTCCGCTAATAGTTCGACGAGGCCCGCGAAAATGAGGAGTCCACTGCTGACGGCATTAGTGAAACCAACCATCAGGAGGCCCATGGTGCTGGCGGGATCATAGAGATTATGCAGCACAAGTCCAATTGCTTGCCCAATTGGTGTTGTAGTACCGTACGCACAAGCCATGAGCCACGGCTTTGGTGATGATGGGGAGAAGAGATCAGGAATGAGAGACGCAATACGCGATCCCAGAGCAAATCCTTCAAATGTTTGATGGAAAGAAATGGCAATAAGAAGGACTATGAAGGATGTCCCCGTCGCAACACTGAGAGCCATGCCAATGAAAATGCTGTGGAAGAGAATACCAGCTTCTAGGAGAAGACATTGGAGTAATTGCCTCTGAGGATTCTGCAGCACGGTCCCATCGTCGACTTGACGTTGCTGGCGGTGCATAGAAAGATGGCGATGACCTTGAGTGAGAGAAACTTGCCGCCTTTTTTGGTGGCCCTGAGGATAGGATTCTTCATCCGTATATGGATCCAGTTCCTCCAGATCCAGGTCATCATCGTCACCGTTGCCATGGTTGGAGCCCTCCGCGGATCTCGAACCAGCCCCATGAATAGGTTCTGCAGCTGAAGTATCCATACCGTCCAGATTAGTCTCCCGTGGATTATTGTTCTGCACCTCGTGATGCTGAGCTGTATCGTTGTCCTGGGCCACATCGCCATCCTGTGCGGTCAATCGCACATATTCAGCCATGTCATCTGTGTATCCATTCATGTTTCCACTTCCTATTTCTCCGATTAGATCGTCGTATTCTTTTCCATGCAAATGCTTCGCTCCTCTTGTGGCGAAGACCATTTCGACCGTAACAACAGCAAAAACGGAAATCATTGACACAAATCCCGCCATAGCAGGATAGCCTTTGTTCCAAAAACTCGGCAAACAAGGGTTGGTAAGAGAGTTGAATGCGGTTGGGAGCAAATGGACAAAAGCCGTTGCAATTAGCACTCCTGTCCCGAAGTGTCTTGAGATGAAAAGGAAATGGCGTGGGATGGGTAGTCGCGGGAATCGGCGTGCTAAGATTGGAAACGAGCATGCTGATTCGAGAAGACCATCATTAACTTATGTTTCTCAAGACGTTGAAGGGGCCGCAACGCGCACCTAGAGTGCTGAGCACGAGGATCAGGAATAATGCAACAACGTGGAGCGAGGTGTTATAATACCCTGTCTCCCTTGAACCGCAAGTCGACTCGTCTGGTAGATTTGCATCATCATTATCGGCCCGTCTCGCAATCTCTGACTTCAAAAGTGAGATAGGGATATCATGCAGTGACCGGATGGCGAGTTCAAAGTCTGTGAATGACCGCTATGATTAGAAGATGCCATTTCTGTGGCGGGGTAAGATTGAAGGCGTCAAGAATTTCTCGACTCGACTCAAAGCTGTAAATGGCCCACTTGCACTCCAAAAATACAGTTATGAAGCCATTTACATCTATAGTCTCAACAGAATTCGTGGTGCAGCAGCACTCTTACCGGATGTTGGCATGCTAATGTCACGCCGACTGACAATCGTATTCATTGTGTCTGCCTCTTGTAAACGGAAATTTCCTGCACATCCATGGCCCGGGCAGGACTCGTAGTTACTGTCCGCGTTTACTCAACTCTCTTGCGGGGCTGTATGAAAGACCCAAAGTGTCGTTCACACTTCTTGAAGACGGAACGTCGATACTAAGAAAAGGCTGAACAGGGAAGGAATATAGCACCCATGGAAGTATTAAAGTAACACGTGAAAGAAATGGGAATGATGACAGCTAGAAGGCGCCTGTTTGCATGGGCTGGAGAATCGTGGTGGTTTACGGTGATATTGCTAAGTTATTACATCTATTCGTATGTGTTGGGACTCGTGCTGATGCGGCTAACTTGGCACTAAAGCGGGTTATCTTATCAATCTGCCAACGTCGACCGCCTACGTAAGGAGGTATGTAATATCCATTGAAGCTGGCTACAGCTCGGAGTAGCGTCTGTTCATTCAGACCATGTATGTATGTATAAAACTCTTTGCTGGACCGCAGAGGTCTCGTCAAGAGTCTCTTGTAGAAGAAGTGCCGAAAGGCGAATGATCCCAGAAAGCTACAGTAGATTTCCACAAGCCTGGAATGGATTATTTTCCATGCAACAATGTAATCTATCAGACAACAGAAAATGCAACACTGTGCAGCATTTTACCCATGATCTATAGTGAAACCAAGAACAATGCAGCAGCTGAGGAGACTGCAACAAGAACAATCATTTTCATCATGAAACCTGTCCGTAATTGTCATCTACTTTTAAGCTTTGTCCAGCCGCTGGTGCCTTTTGGACGGTCAGGACTCGGCCGGTCCGACGGTAATTTAGAACTCTCCACGACGTCGGAGTTGCATTCAGGCTTTGTGGTGTTGGCAGCCGCCTCCTCATCTTCAACTTCAGGCCTTAGTCCAGAAAAAAGGGACGAATCCTTTGCATTCAAAGTAGCCTGGTCTCGACCCTCCTCATCCCATTCTTTTTCTTCTAGGAGCTCCCATTCTGCATTTGCCATCTCTCCCAACAACGCAGATTTGAGTTTGTCCGCAACTTTCGTCGGTGTTGGAAGTTTCCATGTCCGCATGAACTCTGTGCCTTCCGCGGCTCCCAGGAACGAGTGAGACGTACCGTGAGAGTAATGACCAAGCATGGGAAAGGATTTAGTTCGCTGTATTATAGTCTTTGGAGAATCTCTGCCACTTTTGAGTTTCGACTGGAGGTCGCGGCCAGAAACGGCCCTCATGACCGTCACATTCTGAGCTGGGGGTGCAACAAGCAGCTGCCACATGTTCTTCCCAATATTACATATCTCTTCCCACGAGTCAGACCCGACGTTCAACCCCTGGGTGCGGCACAGCCAAGAGACATTCCACGCTAGCAGAGAGGCCCCCTCCAAGAACAGTGCATAGGTTGCGGGATCTTCCTTGGCAAGTCTCGGAAGCGTTTTATCGATGGAGAGTGGCCGAGGACGGGGGGATCGACGTGTATCAGCTCTTGATGCTGTTGGACTACTTGACAAGGAATGAGACGGAGATTTCCCGGAATATGGCACATCGCGTGACGAGTATGAAGCTCCGGGGGTGAATATAGTAGGCGTAGGATAGTTCCGGTGTGGGAGAGTGATTTCGGCGGGAAGTCTGAGGGAAAGGTAATGAGACACGAGAATCAGTAGATGAGCAATATTCGAAAAGGCCGTGGAAATCTGAGAAGGCGGAGCACCTGTCTTGAAGTTAGCATCCCATGGATCGAATCTGTGACAGGACCACGTGCCATTCATTTCCCGAAGATCGACTATGGGCACTCCTCCGATGACATAGCTTTCTATGATCTCATTGTTCCTCTTCCTCAGCTTTTGACGAAGCCCGTAAATGCTTGCAGCTTCTCGACAAAGAAAAATGCGGGATTCAGCGGTCTTGTTATGTAACGAGTGCCACAGGTGTTCCGTTCTTTTGATGCTATTCTGAATACTGGATAGCGCCGCGTCACGGCGTTCTGCCAGTTGGTAGGTTGCCGACTCTGCATCGGAGCGTCGCTGCTTCAGAATAGAAGCGCGCTGGTTGATCTCACCCCTTTTCTCTTTGATTTCGTTCCTCAACACCTCTGCCTGGGCGAGGATCGCCTTTGTCCGCTCTGATGACCGGGCTTGTTCGGTTTGGGCGGCTTGAATGGTCCATCGCGGGTTCTGTTTCGATTCTCCACCATCGTGTGTCCGGGCAGCCTCCTTGGCCTCGCTTTGTGGGGTGTTGCCGGTCACTGCGGCTTCGATCTCACGCCCAACTGCATCCTTCTCTAGTAAAACTCGGGCGTTCTCATATCGCAACAGATACAGCTGGCTGCGAGCACAGGTGGGACAGTAGAAGGGCAGGCGTGAGCTGTTCGTGCGAGAACATACGTGGCAGCTCATTTCAAGAACTATGGTCGCTGTCCGCTGCTAACGAAGAATAGAGAGGTAGCAGGAGTGCGGTTCCATGATCCCCAGGTGGATATCCGGAAACAGATGGAGCTGTCGAGCAGGACCTTTCGATGGCGGACGACAGATGGCACAGCGCTGGAAAGCCTTCATGACTTAAAACGCAAACGCATGGGAACTCAGGTCATAACTTAAGCCCTGTCAGATTTCTGCGAGTGCAGGTCTTGTCTGTGCCTGTGGCAGGAGGAAGGCGAGATAACATCGGCCTCGACCTGGCCGCCGGGAGTCGGCGGTCACTGGCACATCACCCTCACCGTGAGTCCGTGACCAATGGCTGCTGACCGCCGACGGTCATCGATAACGTCACCTGATGGCGCCAGGGAGCACTCGATCTGATTAGCTGGTCGAGTCGCGGCAGGCCCACTTTCGCTGGTACTGACGTCCGGGCGGGTTTCATAGGCTCTTCGAGTACGAGAACGGTATTGTGTTTGTTTGATCAGGTTTCGTCGTGTTGTTGTGATGCTCAGGACAGCGCCAGATCGGCCCGTAGGCCGTGTAAAGCTTGTTATCCCCTTTCAACTGCACTGCTCTACTAGACTGGGCAGTCATGACCGCAATTGTCTATTAATGCAATAATGATTGCCTTCTCGAAAAATTGAGGCCGCTTTATTATTTTTCTCTTCTTCTCTTTTTCCTCTTCTCCTCCCTCTCTTCTTATTGTTTTTTATTTTTATTTTTTTTTGAAAGGAAATTTCACAGGGCAAACTAAAGCTACCGCAAGCCGAAGATGGAGAAAACATCCCGGGAGGTTCGCGAAGAAGTCCAGGACAGGGAACATGTCGCTCCCGGTCTCAGCGCAGTAGATGGAACAGAGCAGGACAATTCCAGAGCAGAGTTCCAAAACGCCACACAGAATGTGGACAAAATGGTTAATTCGTTTCTCTCGGCTCAAGATCTTAGGAACTGTGATTGGGAGCAACTCCAAGAGATGTTTTCTGCGGCTATGGAGGAACATGCCCGAGTTGAACGAGATTTACAAGAGCAAACAAAACAGCTGCTTAAGGTACTTCGTTTTCTATGCAGACTTGTTTTCACCGCAGTCGTGTAATGTTGACACTCTACGCTAGATCTTTGTAACATGGTCACAAGTTCCAGTCTCCCGTGATGAAGACAGGTCCTTTAAGAGGTATCGTTTCTCGGCGGAACTTTTGTTGTCTGGCGGCAGCTAACAATTTATAGATTCAAAACCCGCATGCAACATGTGCAGAACTCTGAACTGCAGCTTGAGGAGAAGAGAAGACACTGTACGACATTATGAATATTCCCTGCAAATAAGGCATGATGCTGACAAAAATATTACATAGATGTTAATGTTGTCAAAGCTTTCGAAAGTGCTCTGGCGTTGCTGAAGTAATCTGCAAGACATCAGAGGGGCCCTTGATTGGATGTGGGGTCAGGCCCGCCTCCCAACAGCAGCTTATCAAACGATATCGACGACCTCACCCGGGCTTCGATGTACTCCCACCTAAACAGCCTCGTCACGTCGTCGCAGGAGAAGATGATATATCCCGTCAAGTTGTGAATATGGATGATGAACCGACGGAAGCAGACAGAAAGCTTCTTGAAAGATTAAATGCACTTAAACCATCTAGCGTGCAGCTAGACCGTCGAAAGTGCGCACCGATTTCATGCTGAGCTCTCGAAAGGGCCCTGCTAATTCGTACCACGTTAGGAAGCCTGTTGACTTTGCTTCTCAGTACTCTACACCGTTAGGTGTCTCAGATCTAAATACGCAGTTTCGAAATTTTCGATTACATTCGGGTGTTGGTTGCGAACATGACACACCACCAGGATCCTTGTTCGAGAATGGAGATGCCATTGAGGATCTACTCTCAAGTCTAGACTACCGTGACAGTTTACCCGAGACATCAGGGATTGATGACGCTGCTTCATGGGGATTTCTAAGCGATGCAAGTAGAACCGTGAATTGTCCGGAAGCGGCCGAGGTTGGACTAGGTCGAGGATCTGCTGACAGTCAGTTCCTGCCTACACCAGATCAGGGTGACTTCAACTACGAAGCAGCGAGCAACGAAGAATCTGATGATGGGAAAGCGGCAAAGTATGTTGAGAATCTTCTCAAACAGATTGACATGGAGGACCGTCACAAATCCCCACTGTCGTCCACATCGCAGGAAACGAAGGCTTCTCTCAAACGCAACTTCTCTTTTAGCAAAACATCCAGGTCAACCCCTGAAGCGGACTCACTCGGGTCCCCTCATGATGACAACCCGGGACGAACCTCGGCGTCGTCCACGCGTCAATGCCAGCGAAGTGATGATGGTGATGATGATCTATCTACTCGTTTCGTTGCTCTCGATCTCCCATCTGTTCCTGCAGAGCTTCCTGGGACGAAGAAGACACTGCGGACCACTGGAGATGACAAAGCACCTGATTGTTGTTGTATATGCTATGATAATGCCACTACTAAGTGCCTGGACTGTGATGGTGCCCAGCTGTTCTGTGTTCGCTGCTGGTGGGAGATGCACATGGACGAAAGCACCGACAACCCCGAGCGACAGCATAGGGCTATCAAATATGAGGCAAGTGTCTAAGTCATCTACTGTATCAGCTGAGGGGGTTGCATGTTAGTCAGAGATTATATATTAGCAAAGGGATGTCCTTCAGTGACGGAGGCAAATATTAGTAAGGATTATGTCAATATGGCAAAAAAAAACCATTTAAGCGAAGCGAGACCTGTAAGACCTGTAGTGTACAAGATAAGAAAATTATGTTAGCGCCAGCCATGGAGATATTAGCCAAAGAAGTATTTTTTACTCTGACGATTGGGATCCCTCAAAGATGAAATGAACCAACCCGCTCAGGGATAAAAGGTAGCCGGACTCATTTTGTTAGCACCAAAGACATGCATAGGTTTGTTATATTATGGCTTTCAATTTGCCTGTCCTGTTTCAACAAACTGAGTAGGCATGTGGATTACAACTCCCCGAGTCAATTTTATGAAGGGAAGAGTATGTCATATGCCCGACTATAAAACGATAGAAAAGAGCTTAGAGGGCATAGCGTAAAAACGATTGCGGAAAAGGGTCCATTCTAAAACAATACCAATGCTTCAAAGGCATCAATGAACATAATTGCTATCAATAGTCCTCCTGTTCCCTCGACCGGTGAAATCCCGCCAGTTGGCATTGAAGCGTCTCGCAGTACTGGCCAATAAGCCCTCCTCTTCAGCTTCCTCAGCGTCTTCGTCGATTTGGCGTTCATCAAGTTTGGGGGTGCGGAAAAGTGTCGTGAGGAAGACAATTAGGTATATGCCTAAAGTAAGGGAAAAAAGGAATCTGTTAGGAATCACTCCTTGAAATATTATGTCTGATACAAGATATGGTATCAAGCTTGACGGAAGAGAGGCCAAGGTACGAGTCTTACCAAGAAATACGAACTGTGCCCAGAAAAATACGATACCAAAGAATGGGAAATTCAAGGTAACACGGTTAAAAAACGTGCTGACAACGCTTGGAGTGCAGACCGCTTTCGCGGCCGGATTGTCCGCAAGCTCCGAACAGGGTTTGACAAGATCCGGGTAATTTTTGCAATCCGGCTGTTCTCCAGGATATCGCGGAGGTCTATCGCAGAATGTTTGTGGCCCAAAGGTTGCATACTGCGGAGCAACGATCATGGAGATGGAGTAATTGAGTGCCAATGTGATCAGGGTGAGCATCACAGTCGCCATGAGCAAAGCCTGTGGAGACGTATGACCCTTGCGGATTTGGAAGATCCTAATCCAGAGGAATCGAATACCAGCCGTTGCGATCCCCACAACAGAGCTACTGAAGAACAGCAGGACGAGCAGCGCAAAGAGTCCGTAGTCAAGTGGGAAAATCTTCGCAGCATTGACGAAGACCCAGTTGACAGGGTTGAAGACGTTGATATTACCAAGAATGTACCCGCAATGCTGCTTGCATACTGAATTTTTCGCCTTGTCAATCGTTGTGAGCAGCATGGAAACCCATATCAGGACTGCAGTCAAAAGAAGGACAATACCGCCGAGGAGCTTGAAGGGCCTGAATGCTGCCTCGACCTTGAACCATGATCGTATGATCCAACTCCGATGTTCTCCCTGTGCTTCCTCAATAAGACGCTGTCGCCGTATCAGCGTTCTTTCCTCTCTAACAAGGCTATCGAGTTCTCGGCGGTCTTTGGAGGATAGATCATCTGGATTCCCCCCGCAGCGGCCTTCCAATTGGCGTTGTCGCTCACGGTTTGCCTCAAGCTGCGAGGCTGTGCTGGCTCTCAACGTCGGACTTGAGATGGAAGGAGCAGTCTTGATAAGAGTAATTGGAAGTAAGGCAAGACCGGACGATGTGTACAGGACATACATACACATGCCAATGGCAATTAGGAGACCTAAAGCGAAAGCAAGGGCTCTTTCGCCATCTGCAAGGGAAGAATGTCAGCTTTTGCACATGGGAGCAGAGTCGACATCGCGCCAATCGTGCGGATCACCTACGGTTTGTTGTGAGCAACCTCTTGAAGAAATCCAGGTCCCGATCGCCAGTCTTTCCTGAGATCGGAACAAAAAAGCCCACAAGAAACAGGATAGCAGCTACCAGGATAAAAGCAATAGTGTATTTAAACGCCCCCCAGAAGCGTTTAGCAACAGTCTGTTCTCCTTCCTGGATTGCGACCTCGTCATACTCTTCATACCAGAAGTATGTAAAGGGCACCACTAGTAAGCAAAGCAAAGCATCCAAAGCATAGAGAAAATAATAGACAACTGTCAGAGAGAAAGTGATTTTGTCCACCTCGTCCTGGGAAGCCCAGTCTTTCCGTCGGCCCAGTTGGGACGAGGAAGTCGAGGACACGAGAGCAACATCAACTGGCTGTAGCAGTACCGTTGCGAGCAGAGCAGTGATGGTAAGGATGCAGACCAAAGTCACGGACGGTGAGCGATCCCTTGGAGTCTGATAGACATAGATAAAAATTGAAGCCACCCCAATCAAGACAGTAACCACAACGGCATATGCAATCCATATAAGGAATGGTTGTAAGAATGCCATGATCAACAGCTATGCATTGACTAGCAAGCACAATACGTCACATCCAACAGTTGGAGGGGAAGTCCAGCAGTCAAGAAAAAACCAGCCAAAGAAACAGGGAATTTGATATCATCAATCCATTCGTCTGAGACGATGACTACAGGGGAGCATTGATTAGCCTGATTCAGCAGCTGCCGTCATGGCTGCAAATTGAAGCTACTTGAACTTGAAGCTACCACAGCGTCGACGGAGAAGTTGGATCATGACAACAGGTTGTGGTTCCACGTGACCGAGCGGCGCGCGGAGCTACGCGCTAATGCTAAGCTCCGTCGAATCGCGATCGCCTCTTGGTTTATGCGTTTGCGATTCGCTGCAGCTAGATCCAGACTCAAGGTGAGCTGCACAAACTCGAAGCTCCTGCCAACAGGCAAACGGCCCTGCTAGACGCCCAGCCGTTGAGGCTCAGAGACAGGTCGCCATGGTGAGGACCGCCTAGTGGGGAAGCCTTGGTGCTGGGATTTCTTTCATTGATTCCCGAAGCTGGTTCTGTCTTATATACACCTCAGGATGCAATGTTATACTGAACTCTTGCCCCCTTCTGGGGTCACACACGCTCTCTCAGCCCCCTTTCTTTCTCCAACAGCCAACAATCTGGTGGTTGTCAAGACCTCTCTTCTTCAGATCTTTACTCTTGTCAATGTTGCCTCTGAGCTGGACGCTAGGGAGGCTGAGGACAAGGCCTCTCGAATAGAGACATCGCAAGATACAAAGCTGCACCTTATCGCCGAGTATGATCTGTCTGGGACGGTAACTGATATCTGTCGAGTCAAGATTTTGAATTCCAAAAGCGGAGGGGATGCTCTTCTCCTAGCTTTCCGGAACGCGAAGCTCAGCCTGATCGAGTGGGACCCTGACCGTCATGGTATTTCGACCATTTCGATTCACTACTACGAAAAAGAAGATGTGACTCGTAGTCCATGGGTACCTAATCTAAGTACTTGTGGCAGCCATCTCACGGTGGATCCCAGTAGCAGATGTGCGGTATTGAATTTTGGTTTGCGCAATCTTGCCATTTTACCATTCCATCAAGCCGGCGATGACCTGGTCATGGATGACTATGACCCGGATCTCGATGAAGAGCCTGCTGATCATGAGATGAAAGATGTTGTGCAATCTGAGAAGAAAGATGAGAGGAAAGACTCTTTGACCTATCAGACTCCGTATGCGGCCTCTTTTGTCTTGCCGATGACTGCCTTGGATCCTGCTCTGCTTCACCCGATCAGCCTCGCATTTTTGCATGAATACAGAGAGCCAACATTTGGTATCTTGTATTCCCAAGTGGCAACTTCGTCTGCATTGCTTTCTGAGCGAAAGGATGTTGTGTTCTATTCCGTATTCACGCTGGATCTCGAACAACGAGCATCTACCACTCTCCTGTCTGTTGCGAGACTCCCTAGCGACCTTTTCAAGATAGTAGCTCTCCCGCCGCCAGTGGGCGGTGCTTTGCTCGTTGGCTCTAATGAATTGATCCATGTTGACCAAGCTGGAAAGACAAATGCTGTCGGCGTCAACGAATTTGCGAGACAGGTTTCCTCCTTTTCGATGGCAGATCAGTCCGATCTTGCTCTCCGTCTAGAAGGATGTGTTGTCGAGCATCTGGGTAATGAAAACGGTGATGTGATCTTGTTACTGTCGAGCGGGGAGATGATGCTTGTCAGCTTCAAACTGGATGGACGGTCTGTTTCCGGTCTCTCAATTCACCCCATCGCAAATGGAGGGACGATTATGAATGCAGCTGCCTCATGCTCTGCCGTGCTGGGCTCGGGAAAACTTTTCTTTGGCAGTGAGGATGCAGATTCAATACTTGTCGAATGGTCCAATGTATCTTCCAGCACAAAGAGAGCCCGAGTGCAAGATGCAGATCAACAACCCGAATTTTCAGATGAAGATGGGGATGACAACGATGCCTATGAAGACGACTTGTACTCCGCTGCGCCGAAAGTGTCCTCAGACCACCGCCCTTCGGTCGACAATTCTATTGCGGGAGGCTACAATTTTCGGGTTCTTGACACGTTGACCAACATAGGACCCCTGAGAGATATAGCACTCGGAAAAGCATCGGCAAAGGCCGCTGATGGAGATCGTAATGTCTCCAGCGTTACCGCAGACTTGGAACTGGTGGCCTCTCAAGGATCAGATAAGAGCGGCGGCCTTGTTCTGCTGAAACGGGAGATCGACCCAAGCGTCATATCCTCTTTTGAGATAGACAATGCCGAGTCCGTTTGGTCAGTCAGCGTGAGCGAGGCGAAGTCCAAGACCTCGAATGATGGCGGCTCGTCGGTTCAGAAAGGAGCTGATTCTTATGTGATACTTGCTAAATCAACGTCCACTGATAAGGAAGAATCGGTAGTTCATGCCGTGAAGGGCAAAAGCCTTGAAGCTTTCAGGGCTCCAGAATTCAACCCAAACGAAGACTGTACAGTCGATGTGGGAACTTTAGCAGGAGGCACCCGAGTTGTTCAGGTACTTACAGGTGAAGTGAGGATCTACGATAGCAGTAAGTTATACCGATTAGCGTTTCCATGCAAGCATAGTATTGACTATTTATTTAGGTCTGGGACTTGCACAGATATACCCTGTATGGGATGAAGATACAAGTGACGAGCGAATCGCTGTTAGTGCCAGCTTTGCGGATCCTTATCTTCTCATTCTTAGAGATGACGCATCAGTATTGCTGCTCCAAGCCGACGAGAGTGGCGATTTAGACGAGGTGCCTCTGAATGATGAAATTTCTTCGAAGAGTTGGCTTTCCGGTTGTCTTTATGCAGACAATTCAGGCATGTTCTCTCCCATTGAGACAGACTCCCAAGGCAATATCCATCTGTTCTTGTTGAATGCTGAATGCAAGTTATTTGTGAGTGGAATTTCTCCTCCTGTCGCTCTATGATACAGCATACGACTATTCTTGGAGTGTACTGACACTTCTCTAGATATTCAGGCTTCCCAGCACAGACCTAGTTTCTGTGATCGAGGGAGTTGATTACGTCTTACCCATCCTGTCGGCCGAACCGCCCCCTAGAAGGTCTTCCACCCGTGAGACAATAACGGAGATTTTGGTGGCAGATATTGGGGAGTCGTATTGCAAATCTCCTTACCTGATAGTATGTATCTTCCTCATGCGGAGATATGGTTTTGCAGTTCTAACCTGAATATAGTTGCGGACGGGAACGGATGACCTTGTAATATACAGGCCTTTTCGCATCAATGATGACCTGGGAAAAGACCCTAGCAGTCTCAAGTTCTTAAAGGAAGTGAATCATACGCTTCCTAAAGTGCCGTCGGTGGCGTCTTCGAAAACATCCTCTGGAGGCCAACGGCGGACGAAATCACTCAGAAGGTTGCCTGATATTTCGGGGCTCAGTGCCGTATTTATGCCTGGCGCGTCTCCAAGTTTTGTCATTCGAACTTCAAAGAGTATGCCTCACCTAGTGAGCCTTCGTGGTGGGTTTGTTCGCGGCCTCAGCGATTTTAATGCTGCAGGCTGTGAGAAAGGGTTTATTTACGTGGACAGTCATGTAAGGCACCAGATGAATCCTGAGCCGCGATTATGTCCTGCTGAGTGATGAGGTATAGAACGTTGTCCGAACATGTCAATTGCCAGATGATACCCAATTCGACTTTCCTTGGACAGTGCGCAGGGTGCCCTTAGGTGAACAAGTTGATCACCTGACCTATTCTACATCATCAGATACGTACGTCCTGGGAACCAGCTACAAGGCTGATTTCAGACTTCCAGAAGATGATGAGTTGCATCCCGAGTGGCGTAACGAAGGTAGGTCGGGCAAGTCCCTGTCTGTTAGGCACACGATCTGATAGTACTTTTAAGTGATTCCTTTCCCTCCGCAGATTTACCAAAGCTCGGTGAGACTCCTGAGCCCGAAGAACTGGTCTGTCATAGACAGGTATGGTACCGCCGGTCAAGAGCCGAGAGTATTTAGACTAACGCTTCCTTTGTACCAGTTATCCACTTAGTGCAGCAGAACGTGTTATGGCTGTCGAGAATATCAATCTCGAGATTTCCGAACAGACGCGTGAGCGCAAAGATGTGATCGTTGTCGGAACCACATTTGCCCAAGGCGAGGATGTAGCAGCTCGTGGATGTGTCTATGTGTTCGACGTGATAGAAGTTGTTCCAGATCCCGAGAGGCCCGAGACAAATCTCAAACTAAAGCTTATAGGCAAAGAGTCGGTCAAAGGTGCTGTGACTGCAATATCAGGAATTGGGGGTCAGGGTTTCTTGATCGTGGCTCAGGGACAGAAATGTATGGTGCGAGGACTGAAAAACGATGGCAGCCTTTTGCCTGTTGCGTTCATTGATGTGCAATGCTATGTCAGCGTTCTCAAGGAGCTCCGAGGCACCGGCATGTGTATCATTGGTGATGCCCTGAAAGGTCTATGGTTCACAGGATATTCGGTATGAACTCCTATTGTTTGATTGGCCTATGTATTTAAAAACAAGGCGACGCTAACAAATTGGCACTGCAGGAGGAACCATACAAGATGACGCTGTTTGGCAAAGACATGGACGAATTGGAAGTGGTTGCTGCTGATTTCCTGCCTGATGGCAAGAAATTATACATCATCGTTTGCGACGGCGACTGCAATCTCCATGTGCTTCAATACGATCCGGAAGGTAAGTGTCACGTCCCAGTTTTACGTTTTAAGGAGCGAGATGTTTATCCTTTGCTTCGTGCCAGATCCCAAATCCTCCAACGGGGATCGACTCTTGAACCGCAGCACATTCCATATGGGTCATTTCGCCTCGACCGTGACGCTCTTGCCACGGACGGCCGTCTCTTCTGAACTAGCGATGTCCGACTCCGATGAAATGAGCATCGATGCTTATGTACCCCTCCATCAAGTTTTAATCACGACTCAAACGGGCTCGGTGGGACTGGTTACATCGGTGTCCGAAGAGTCTTATCGTCGTCTATCTGCTCTGCAGTCTCAGTTAAGCAACACGCTTGAGCATCCCTGCGGACTAAACCCGCGGGCATACAGGGCGGTTGAAAGTGATGGCATTGGTGGTCGAGGTATGATTGATGGGACACTTCTGTACCGGTGGCTGGACTTGAGTCGGCAACGAAAGACCGAGATTGCCAGTCGCGTGGGTGCAGATGAATGGGAGATCAGGGCAGATCTCGAAGCGATTGGGGGCAGCGGACTTGGTTATCTATAGAGTGGTGTTCTGGAGTTCATCATTGAACGATGTGGAAGACCGGGTGATTATGGCAAATGTCTCACTTAGAATACGACAAGAGGCGCGGAAAAAAATTGGACATTTACTATTCGGGATTTTAAACTAACCGAATAAACCCTCCGTAAAATACTGTCTAACTGAGTCGTAAATTGACTGTATTATTCATATATGAGTTAGATTTATACGACATCAAGGAGTTCCGCTCCAGGCGGAATACCAATACTCAATAGGACAGGCAGGCGAGGTTATCCATTCAAGGTGGAAACACGGTATGGCTGGAAAGATCATTTCTCTTTTGAAACCAATTCCTTGGCTCTCCTTTCCAGTGCCCTGATTTCCTCTGGTGAACTCCAGTCAGCGCCCTTTTTGTATGCACATCGGTCTTGAACACACACGCAAGGTCAAGCAACGGCGATCAGGAACTTACCATTCTTTTGAAGCTTTAGCTCGCTGGTTTCGAGCTTTAACCAAGCCCAGTAGAGGACCTGGTAGGTAAAGAGCGCGCCTAGAAAGACTTTGGCAAAGGGACGCCCAAATGGCCGGAAAGCTGCGATCTATATATGCAATTATTTAGAGCCCATGCTTCTACGGAAGAAAACATGAACCAGGAACAGAAGGGAGATAATGACTGACCCCATTCCTGAAGGAATTGGAATTTTCCGAGGCCTGGCGACGGGCAGATGAGGAAGCAAACGTTCTTCGCAGGAATGAGAAACGGGTTGCATCGCCATACAGATGCCTATGGGAGGATGATAACAGGCCCGAGCGGCCCAGTGGAGAACGGAATGCCCTTTCAAATCTCATTCTGCTGGGAACCAAGGAGCTCTATAGAAGTTCGTCTGCCTAACTGCTAAAATACATCTAGTTGGACCATTGCTCCGGAGTACTCGTCCAAACAACCGGGACTCCGCTGAGTCATCAGTCACGTGAGGATCAACCTGGGGATTGTTCATGGAGCGCGCTTCTGTGGAGTCGAACAGGCGCGATGGCAAGATGCGGGGAGAAGCCAAACGACGATAAAGTTCCCAGTGCCGCCATGATGCCTCTGGCTTCGATCATCAACATATCGTCCAGGAGTTTCAATCACGGTTTCCCAGCATAATTCCATGGACACCAAGCCGGATCTTTCGGCGATGGGTCGGGACAGCAGTCATTGACTCGCTCATATGCGAATTGGCGCCTCCGTGAGCTCTATGACGGCGCATCCCATT